>NC_091823.1:142020244-142137744 GCF_038994185.2 Dermacentor albipictus | reverse complement strand
GAACGTCGCGAAGAGGAGGAAAGGAGAGAACAGCAACAGGAGGAAAAGAGGGAGAAGGAACGTTGCATGGAGGAAAGGAGAGAGATTCGTGAGCACGAGCTTAAAATGAAAGAGTTGGAGACTCGAAATAGCTCGCCAGCGCCTAGTCTCACTTCTAACGTTCCAAGAATACGCGATCAACTTCCACCCTTTGTCGTCGGAGAGGATATGGCCAAATACCTCGTGAAATTTGAGCACGTGTGCGAACGGAATAGCATTGAGCGATCCCTCTGGGCACAGAATCTGTTAGCGTTGCTTCCTGGGGAGGCATCAGACGTAATAACTTGCTTATCGAAAGAGGCGTTTGAGAGCTACAGTGATGTGAAGGAAGCGCTACTGCGGAAGTACAAATTGTCGCCCGAAGCTTTCCGGCAGAGGTTCCGGTATGCAAAAAAGGGTAAGGAGTCGAATGTTGACTTCGCGTTTCGTCTAAAAGCCGACTTGGTGGAATGGCTGAAGGGCGAAGAGGTTTTCGACGACCGCGACAAAATTGTCGAATGCATCGCGTTGGAGCAGTTCTACCGTTGCATTGATGAGGATGTCCGGCTCTGGCTGCAAGATAGGCTAAAGGATGTTAAGCTAAACAAGGCAGCAGAGTTAGCGGAAGAGTATTACACCCGCCGCAGCTTGCACAGCAAGGCAGTGCGCGTAGAAAAAGCTGATAGGAGAGATTGGTTTTCCGGGAAGTCCGACGAACGGAAGCAAATCACGCGTCGCGAGTTTCGGGACGACGAATCCCTTACCAAAGAAACTGTAAGGGAAGGGCAGAATACATCTCAGAATGATGACGATGGTCCGAAACAGCGAAACGAAATGACGCGTTCTTTTGAGAAACGGAAACCGTTAACCTGCTACAATTGCAAAAAGCAAGGGCACATCGCTGCAAGCTGCCCAGAGAGAATTGCTTTTGCAACGATACAGGAAACTCACAAGAACATACGTCTATTGGAGCCCTATGTGCAGGAAATTAAAGTAAACGGCAAGAAGTGCCGAGCACTGCGGGACTCTGCAGCAACTATGGACGTTGTTCACCCGTCTTTCGTCTCCTCGAGTGATTTTACGGGAGAGTGCGTTAGGATACGGCAAGTGGCCGAGAAGGAGAGTGTCTGTTTACCGATCGCAACGGTTAGCATTGAAGGAGAATTTGGGAAACTTAACACCGAAGCCGCTGTGTCAGCCGCCCTCCCGGAGCAATTTTCCTACCTCTTCTCAAATAGCTCGGAGCAGCTGCTGAGGGATCAGGGCAAATCATTCTTTGCCGACGTGGCGTACATGGCCCCCAAGCGATCCAAAGCGCGCCCGCTGTCGAGGGAACTTGACTTAGCGTCGGTGAGCGAAAGGCGGTGCGGCACACGGACCGATCACGGTAACTTGAGTGGCGAGCAGTCACGGGAGAGGCAGAGCTCGGAGGCTGGCCTAGACGAGCGGGTCCTGGAAGTGAGTGGGAGTGACGCGTGCAGTGCTAGCCGCGATATAGACCCGACGCCGCAATCAGGCGACGCGGGCTCCACACTCGCTCCGGTTTCCGCCAGCCGGCAGGAGCAGGCTGCAGTTGAAAGAAAAAGTCTGATTCGCGAGCAACAGGAAGGCTGTTCATTAGCCGATCTGAGGAAGAGCGTCAAACGGGGAGTGAAAAAAAAGGGGGTTTCATTTGGCAAGGAATCTGGCTTATTGTACCGCCGCTACACGGATAAGCAGGGTCGCAAATATAAGCAGCTTCGGATTCCGCGAAAATATCGCCGGGAAAAATGAATGGCCTCATTTGCTTCCTCAGAAGTATGTTTTCGGTCCAAGTGATTTTAAGGGGACCATTCTAGTTGTCATTATTATTGCTGATTAATAATTGTTTCTATTTTGTTGTGTTGTTGATTTGAAAACTGATTGTTTGAGCCTTGTGTGCTAGATCGTACACCTGCCTCTTGTTGCAGCGGGAGCAAAAGGGGAAAACAATTTGGTTAGGTTGATTTGAATTATGGCCTTGTCTGGTGTTTGACGGGAGACAGAGGGCACTTGTTCGTGTTGGGTGTTGCCTTTTGCCGGTCGGTTTTGCAAGCTGCAGAACGACCAAGCGGGACCAGTGGCGAGAAGCAAGGTCTTAGGAACGACCCGAGCGGAGCTGGTCAAGGTGCCTTGGCGACGACGTGGTGAGCAGAGCTCCTGTCCTGGCGAGTCGGACCTGGGCACGTGAGGTTACCTGGCGTCCCGACACTGGACGTGAACTTGGACGAGCCTGAGGAACGTGCGCGCCTGGCATCCGAGCCACGTGGAGGCAGCTCGTCTTCCCGGCGCCTTATCTGAGGGCGGGGATGCTGTTGTGCCATTACCACAAGCCCGGATCCCGAATCTGCAAGATGCAGAATCTATCCTGCGAGCGCCATAATTCTCCCTTCACAAGTCAAGATGCTGCGCCTTCGTGCGGGAGAAGCCTCGGCGGAGCAGCGTGTTTTGACGTGCCCGCGTGTGCCCGACGGCCCGGCGCCGCACCTCCCTTGCCTGGAGGTCACCGCGCGCGCGAACTTTGAACCGAGTGGCCAGCGCGGCCGCTGGTTGGACCCCTCGGACGACCGTCGTGTGCTGACTTTGTATTGGGCCGTTTGAGTGACAATGGGCCTCGGGGATTATAAAAGCAGCAACACGCCGCTCGAAAACAGGATCCGCTGACCCCACCTGGAGAGAGGGTCGCTCCCGACTGGGGTGAGATGTGTCACGCGTTTTCGCCGGACGCCGTCGTGCGAGAACAGTCGCGTTTGTGTGAGCTCTCGGCCCCAGTGCCGATCCGTTTATGTCCTGTATGATAACCTGTATATAATGTATAAAGTCCCTTTTGTTATTCTCATCGACGCCAGGCTCGGAGTCTTCGCTACCAACGCTCTGTCACGAAACGGGTGAAGAGCGCTACGGGACCACAAAGCCGTAATCGTGGTGCAGCGGTGCAAGTTCGTAACACTGGCGGCACCGGTTGGATGTCGTAATACTGGTGGCACCGGTTGGAATTCCATAACAACATACATACATACATATATATATATATATATATATATATATATATATATATATATATATATATATATATATATATATATATATATATATATATATATATATATATATATATATACATATATATATATATATATATATATATATATATATATATATATATATATATAGAGAGAGAGAGAGAGAGAGAGAGAGAGAGAGAGAGAGAGAGAGAGAGAGAGAGAGAGAGACTCTGGAGCTTCGCACATAATGCAGAGCAGTGACGCGATAGATAGCAGCAAATTATGCACATTAAGTCTCGCACTCTTCCCCTATCTCTAGTAGAAAAAGTGATTAATACACGGATTACTACCTATCTTAACAAACACAAGTTAATCTGTCCCAGCCAGTACGGATTTCAGAGGAAGAAATCAACTGAATTATTAAAGTATTAAAGATAAACTTATTAACAACATAGAAAATCAATTGTACACATTAGGTGTTTTTCTAGATTTCAGCAAAGCGTTTGATTCTATTAAACATAATATACTTCTTAGCAAACTACCGTATTATGGAATACGAGGCACTTCACTTAAAGGAGTACTGACACAAAAAAAATCCATGTGTTTTTTTCTGCTTTAATAAGTAGTTAATGACCCAGTAATCACAGCACGAGACCTCATTTACTTCAGAGCGCGACAGGTAATTATCTGCAGTCTTTTTTGTAGCGACCAGTCCAAGTTTCGGTTTCAGAGAGCAACGAAACGGTCCACCGGGAGTGTAAACAAAGTGGTCACGTGTTAGCAAAAAGCCATGACGTATGCTCTGCCGCGCAGCCAGCGTGCGGCGCGCCGGAACGCGAGCTTCGTGTTGCTAGTCGTCTGCTACGCCTGCACGTGGTTTGCCATGTCCTCGCCATCATCATCGTCGTCGTCCTCGTTTTCGTCGTCCAGCGGCAACGATTTCCTGCATGTGGGAGTCGCCGCCGTATTAGACGTGGCCAATCACTTTCAATTTGACCCACTGGAGAGCAGCGACTCGGATATTGCGGCCGGCGACGGCGAGCACGTGTAAAGAGCACGTGTAAAGCCGCATGGCAGCCAACGAAAATTCGTGACGTAGCCACATGACGTAGCGTTTTCTTGGCTATTTACAGACCCGGGTGATGTCAATGTCGCGAGGTGCTCTGTTTTACGGTTGACTGCGCGCACGTACTTTAAAATTGATTTTAAATATGTTCTAAGCGATATTCGCCGCTGATATTTTACACACGATGTGTGTGTGACCCACTAAATCGATCTCACAAGTTATCGCGACTTCAAATTTTTGTGTCAGTACTCCTTTAAATTATTGCAAAACTACCTTTCCGGTCGTTCCCAGTATGTTGTTATTAATAATGCTACGTCTAATTCTGAGCTAATAAAATTTGGGGTTCCTCAGGGGTCAATCCTAGGACCTACTCTGTTTCTTTTATACATCAATGACATGGTACCTATCCCACAAACCCCTTCTATTATCCTTTACGCTGACGACACAAGTGTATTGTTTTCTGGTGAAAATCTAGGTTCCTTAATCCCGCGTGTAAACTTATGGCTTAAGAATCTATCTGACTGGCTTGTTACAAATGAACTCTCATTAAATGTTGACAAAACTAAGTACATTGTTTTTACACCTATTAACAGACCTGTTTATATTAATAATGATGTGGCATTCGAGTCGCGACCGCTAAAGAAGGTAGCACAAAATAAATTTTTAGGTGTTCAGTTTCATGAAAACCTTCGTTGGTCTTGCCATATTCACTATATTAAGCGTAATATTGCACACTGTATTGGTATGCTTAATAAGTTTCGCCTATTGTTGCCTCGTTATATTCGACGTCAACTGTATTTTAATACCGTTCATTCGCGACTGCATTACTGCCTGCTTGTCTGGGGCACCACTACTAGGTCTAACATGGAAAGCCTCCATAGATTACAGAAAGAAAGTGTGCGCTTTATTGAAAATCTACCACAACGTGAATCAACATCTGTATATTTTTCGCAAAATCGCATCCTGGACATTGAATCACTATACAAACTGCGACTATCAGAGCTTGCATATTCAGATTTCAAAATTGATCCACAACTTTTCTCTTTGAGGTATACCAAACATGAATCCCACTACGAGTTTAGGAGAACCAACTTCACCAAGTTTAAATGCAGAACGAATTACGGGACACAACTGTTAAATTGGCAAATTCCTAATGTGTTAAACCTTTATCCTGCTCTGATAGACTTTATGGAAAACTGTTCCTCTTTGCCTGCTTTCCGAAAACAGGCAAAGAAATTTTTCTTAAATCGTGTATAAACCAGTTAGAAATTTGTTTCCTTTGTTCTTTTTTGTCAAGTGAACGCGTGTGAATGAGTGTCAAGTGAATGTCAATGTTCTTTGTTTTTCTGCGGAAGCACTCGATTTAGAGCATCCTTTTTTGTCAAGTGAACATATTTGTCATGTGAAAATTTTTTTTGTCGTATGGGAGATGCAGTTAGGATTCCTTGCTTTGTTTTTTCTTTTCTTGGTCAAGTGAACATGTTTGTAGGTATTATACATAATTAATTAGATTGATTTGAATGTACAGTGTATGTATATTGCTGTATGTGAATTGTTATAATCTTCCCGTAAAAAAAAAAATTGTACTTCGCAACTTACCATGTCGAAGCTGTGCCTGCGTGAATTCAGGGTGTCTAGGGCCTAGTCAGGTGACCACGTGTGTCACCTTTAGCCCTCTTGATCCGGACAACTGTATATTGTCTAAATTTCAATAACGTCAAAGTCAAAGTCTACTTTGCTATCACCTTACCTCCCCATCGCCTCTATCCCCAGCGTAGGGTTGTAAACCGGATCTTCCCATCTGGCTAACCTTCCTGCCTTTGCCCTTTCTTCTGTCTCTCTTTCTCTCTCTCTCTCTCTCGTACGGTATGGGCTTGGTGGAAAGATTCACAGGTGCGCGAGCTCAATCTGCAGCGCGAAGAAAAGTTGGGACGCCCTCCGCGACTCTCACGATCGCGCGAAGAAGACGATGATCGATGACGACCTCTTCTCTGAGTCGGGGCGGCGGGAAGTAATTACCCAGCCTGTGTGAACATTTTGTGCGAGCGAAACACCGCCGACGCACGTGACATCAAGAGGAGGACAAACCGAGCCGGCCTCGTCGAATCACAAAGCAGCTGGCGCGCTGTCCAGCCGCAGTATACTCTTGTCGGGAATCGGCAGAGTGCCCAACAGAGGAGGGGAACGGGCAAAACGTTCGACTGAATATATACGGGTCCGGAGATAGCATCGTCTTACATTCATCGATGACGATACGAGCTCCGGATTTGCGAGAGATCAGCAAGAGGTGAGCAAGATCTTGCTGATGCCTCTTGCTTTTGCTTATCTCGTCGTTCGCGCCGTTATACACTGAAGGCGCTGAGCGGCCAGCCGGTTCGACCTGTGCGCTGTTAAAGAATAGGTCGACTATACATGCGAAACATAGCGCTGTGCAGTTTGCCGCTCTAGTGTTAAAAAAAAGCTGATCGAGTATTTAGCGTGTTAGCTACCGCGGTCCGAAAACTTTTGACGCCGACTGCACACGTCCGTAGAGCGTCGCGCTTCCAAGGCTTGTTTTCGTTCTCGTCCTTCTCCCACACGTGAGAATGCTGACCAGAAGATGATCACTCAGATAATTCGGAGAAAGTCACGTTCGCACTCGCCCGAACGTCCATTCGAATCGCGCCACCAGCTCGCCCTGCGTATGAACGCGATGCGGGACTTGGGTACGGACCCGATATATACGTCACCGCACCCAACCCAGAGATCGCGCGCCTTGCTTCGTGGGAATTGTACGATGCGGGCAATGACGAGGCGGGCAAACCCTGCCAGAGTGGTCGCGTCGCCATCTGGGAATTACGAAACGAAGACTTGCTAAACCGTTTTCCACGATGTGTTCCTTTTAATTGTGCGTGCTTCTGGGACCTTAGTGTCTGCTTTTTATCGTGTTCGACCGGTGCGCGTTAAACGTACGCGGCTAGCGAGCCAAAAACCACCGGGAAAAGAAAAGAAAGAAAAAAAAAGTCAGACGTGATGAGAGCCCGGGTCGGCGGCGTTATCGCGAGGCCACCGCGCGCGTCGCCCAGCTTTGTGCGTGAGACGCTCGAGCGCACAATTATCATTGTCCTCGCTATTTCGAAGCACAAAGCTTGTGCCATTACGAATGGGACAGGGCAAGCGAGATCGTATCTGCTGCGCTTTAATTACGTTCTTTCTTTCTTTTCGAGCGTTGATTTTTACGCAGCACGAATTGAACGTGGCCTGCAGCCACGTCATTCAGCAAACGCTGCTACTACTGTGTATATAGGCGTTTCTTTAGTATCACCGTGCGGCGAAACCACTCAGTCTTTTCGGGATAAATACGAGAATTGTCAGAAATTAATCATCGCCATCGCAGCTAGCGACATCGGGGCGTTGAGGACAAAAAATTGGCAGTGACTTACCTCGGCTATGCCAGGATATACGTAGCGAAAGCTAAGGCATAACATGATTAGCCTTGGCTAATCTTGAGTGCAAGTCCAGGTTAGTCTGGTTGTCTAGCTACGTTGCGGCGTTTAGCCAGTCGTTCAGCGCGCTGTTCGTCTGTTTCCTGGGCGATTCGTTTCCTCTTTCCAGGCTTGCCGCCTGGACTGTGGTTGCGGTGCACGCGAGCTCTTCTTTTCAATCCTCCGACATGTTATCAGGCATGCGACGCAGCTGGCGAAGCGAGCGGAGGCGAGCGCAACGACGAGGAACGTGGAGTGACGTCATACCAAACGGCGGCTGCCGAAAGGCGCGGCGCTGCGCAGCGGCGGAGCACCTGTGGCTGGGTGCTACTAGTGGCGCATGCGCAGTAGTGACTAGGGAGCGAGAGAAAGAGAGAAATATCCGCGGGGAGGCGCGCATTGTGACGTCATGTGCCTCTTCGGAGCACCGCCTCGGCGAAATCGCCAGTTCGCGGCCAGTAAAGCTTTCGCTTTGAAAATACCGACGCTGTCGTGGTGCGTTCAAACGGCAGGTGGCCGATGCCGGCGCCATGGAGCGACGCGCTGCAGCAGAAACTTGTTTACGGCAAATCAATCCGCCTGAATTGTAGCACGAAGCTACGAAGAAAACCCTTACGGGTTTCTCAGAAAGAAAGCCTCGCAGTCGACGAAACTCGAACCAGGGACCAACGCCTTTCCGGACGGTCGCTCTATAATCTGAGCTAACCAATCTGAGCAAAGCGCAGGCGAATGAATTGAAAAGTCGAGGCCCCGAATATGAAAAATCAGCTCTGCGGTAGCCCGAAAAGCTTAACGCGCTCTTTAATTTTAACGCAGCTTGTTCAACGCAACATGTTTAATGCACTGAACTCTTCTTACAAACTGCGGATTTTCCCTTCTGTTCTGTTATTTAAGCTTTGTTTTCTTCTTTCTGAAGCAAATAGGAACAACTGCAGCTTTGTTCGCATAATCCGCGTTGTCTAAATCAAGATCGCACTTCGAAAGTGGAGATATATTTTGAAATGCCTGCGCAGTGATGGACGCGGTGACGCAGCAGCCGCGATGGAGTCGCGTATTAAAAATTCGCGAGCTTCTCCGCGTGGCTCTCTACCGTCACCATAATCGGGTCATCCCACGACGTGCTCGGTATAGAAATAATACGTCACTCGCACTGAGGAGGCTCTTCGGAATCACATGAAGGTAGCGAGCTGGGCTAGTTCGAATGAATGGACACTTCAAATCTACGCGGAAGATTACCGCTACACGAACAGGACGTGGGCTGCTCAACAGCGGAAGTTTCGCACCAAAGAAAAACACCACTTGCGCGCGCATGCCAAGAGATATCACGGAATAAATCTGCCTGCACCTGTGTGTTCACTTTAAGAAAGAGACAGAGATAGAGCACTCAGACAATTAGTAGGCTGCCTTTTTATGTGAATTGTTTTTGCAGGTTCATGCACTTTTTTCCATTTTTCCGCTTTTTGAGAACTTCAGTTCCGCTGACGATCATATAAATATGTCTTTTTTTTTTATTTCTACTGACAGGTTTAAGGTCAGAAATTAAAATAGGCGTCCCGAACTCTATAAACTTGTCCAGCTGTTCGCCCGCTCCACAGAGAGAGAGAGAGAGAGAGAGAGAGAGAGAGAAAACATTTATTTATCATGAGTTTGGGCGACTTCCTCGCAGGGTGGAGCCCTTAGCTCCACAGAGAAATCAGCGACCTGGCTCAAACGCGTAACTTAAGCAGACGACGACGACGCGGATGAAGTTGAATAGGCCCCGGGGTCAATTTCATTTAATCGAGCTCTCTATAAAGTTTCAACGGAAAGTAATTTAGCAAAGCATTTCGCGAGCGAGCCGGCACCGACAACCACAGGAAGAGTGGGGACCCTCGCGTCGACTTCCGCGCGCAGAGCCGCCTGGCGGTGTGCTCGTCGCGCCGCCTGCAGCACGGCGCGCCGAAGCCTCCCCGGGCGCAGCAGATGCCTCGCGTTTCGATTGCAGCCAGCCCGACGCGCGCATCGGCGAGCCGGTGCGCGCGGTATCCCTTTGTGATGCGCGACGCCGGGCGCCCGCGCGCGGCGGTGGCAACGACCGGAGAGCGCGATCTCGCCGCTGAATATAGAGCAGCCGGCGAGAAAGGAGACGCCGCGACCGAAGGATTCGGGCGCGTCTCGATGGGCGAGGAACACTGCGACGCGCGAACTCGCATTCGGCGTTGCGAGCGTATCGCTGGAAGCGCGCCAAGAGCCGCCTGCCGCCCGCGAGCATTGCTCGTGCGCGTCCGCGCGGCAGGGGCCGGCGAACTGAAGCCGGTCGCTCGAGTTACTGCGGTGCGAAGAGGCGAGACGCGGTGAATACGTGAGCGATGGCGCGACAAAGGAACGTTTGCCACGTCGTTGGCTTGTGCTTTGCCTGGAGGCGCCACCTGCAGGTTGCCAGTACTCGTGCAGTACGCGGTATTGGCGGCGAGGAGTTACGGAGTCGCCCTCTATCGGAAGCGCCTCGCTGGCGTAGTATGAGGGATCACGTGGCGCGCTCCTCATAGGTTTTGCTGTCAGCGCTCACTGAAAACACCGCGCGCGAGCTCTCCCGGACATTTCTGTAAGTACTTTCGAAACGAGAGAAGTTTCTTACTGTCTAAATAATAATGTTGGGCAAACTGAAAGCACACAATCGTTTACAGCCGCTATCTCTTTACCGAATACGTACAGTAAACGCCACTGCGCGCGGTCGCCGCGATGGAGTCTCCCGAACCGGCTTCTTGCGTGAAAGGTAGGTAAACGCTGAGAGCAAACTATGTGAAATATGTTCTTATAGTGTTTGTATAACTAAATGGAGCGTAATAGAATGAAGCCTCAATGCAGCGATCGCGCAGATTCATAGCGACCGACTGCGCGTCTGCATGCTTGTCCGCGCACTGTTTCGCTTACTCCACGCGCGCATTTTCGCACCGTGCCATGAGCTTAAGGCCGCAGAATATGAGCATTTGACAGTATACAAGCAACCATTGTTGCGTGGGCGCTATCAGAGCTGTTCAAAAATAATTTCATTGTACAGACTTCGACGCCTACGGGACTGTGATGTGCCGTCGCGACGATTCAATCTTTTTTTTTCTAAATTCTTTGACCTTTCAATACTATTTCTCGAGTTGCGTCGCACTGTATGTTTATCGGCGTTCTCAGCGTGCAATTTCCCTCTGCTCCTTTTTTGTAATCCAGTGCATTAATTAATAACACAAACATGACCATATGCCATGCTTTCTTTAAATGTGCTTCTTACCGCTGCCTTTCCACTCCACTGAACTTGCCAGTATCTATAGTATCGACAAGTTCATAGGCTAAACCGTCATGACATTAGTCGGGCAGCGGACTCGGGCGAGCGTCTCAGTGCGCGTTTTCAGAACATCGCAGACCGGGCGCCGTAGCAGAAATCTTCCTCGCGTCTTTGCTTGCTGCATACCCGAGTTGTAGCCGATGACTGTTTGCCGGTTTTATGTTTTGCGAGCCAAGCTTCACACAGCTTCGCGTCCTGCGGCTACGTGCGAATAAGGCTGACACCGGCCTCCGTTACGTGCGTCCGGCCCTGCGGCACTGAGCAGTAGCCTACCATGTCGCGCGCCTTCAAAGGCAGCCATTACCTATTGTAGTGCTTTCAAGCGTTGTAAAGGAGACACTCGAAGCGGGAAAATTTCGCCTCTAAATGAAAACCGCAGCGTACGAGGGAATTTAAGCTCGTTTTCAGCTCGCTTCGGCGCGCCCGAAGCAGCCGACGCGGCCGCTATGTCCACGTGATCCCTCCTAGCACGTCACGCCGACGGTGGCGCCAGCTTTTCCAGTGGTGGAGCTCGAGGCCAATACGCGATCGGGGTGCGTCCGGCAACCATCGCCTCGTCGTAGTAGTGGTCGAAGACACAACAGCGCGAGGCGCGTTCACTGTCCTTGCTCGTACGTTTCGGAATGCCGGCCGCTCGCTTATCACCGGCGCTGCGCTGCACTGCTGAGTAGCGCACCCAGCAGAACGGGGCAGTTTAGCCAACTTTCGCTCCTTCGCGCGAACCGCGACCCATGTGCTCGAAGCGATGTTCCAGCTATTTTCTCCTCGCGGAAACCGGGCATTGAAATTGCCGAGCACTGCAGTACTGCGGCTGCGGCATCCTCATCACTCGCGGCGCATTCCCTCCGACCACCGTCTATAAGTTCTCCGAGTGCCAGACCCATGAGCCTTGTGGCATGCCTCGAAGTGATCGTCGTGAGGGAAATCTGGGAAGTCTTTCGATATCCGTCAGCACTCATTTACGTAGTTCGTCGGTCTCACTGAATAAGGCTGGAAAAATGCACCAGTGCGTGGTCACGTTGTGCTTGCGTACTTTGTACATGCTTCCGTAGCTAGTTGTCTCATCGAAGTGCATATTGTACGCGCTCAATAGATATTTGCGAACAGAAAATCCAAGCAATAAATTGAGGGTGTGACACTTCGGTTAAGCGGGACCAATCTTTTTGTGAACTTCGGAACAGGACTTTCAGCCAAATTACCACATCGGCATATGGAACAGGGAAATTCGACAAACGTGTTTAACGGTGATGCTATAAATGGGGAACAAAATACAATCCGTCAATCAGTTCAGGAAAAGGTAATGCAAATTAAAGATGTCGATGCTGCAATGGGGTTTGCGATCATCACGACCACCTCGCTATATATAAAGGGTGAAACCCTGGTCGTAACGTCGAAAAAATATACTGCGCGTCCTATCACCCGACCACTATATACATATATATTCGCTTGTCCAGACGACATGGGCCGGCTTTTGATGCGAAACCGCCAAATGGCTCATTGAGCGAAAAAGGGCTCCAATCCACGCTGTGAATGTGGTCGGCCTGCGGAGCTGTGGTATCATATGGGCCGTGTTAAGGGGCACGATTTTGTGGCCTTCAACAGCGTCTGCTTGGAGCTTGAACCAGGCTGACCGTCGAAGATTGTTCGGCAGCGGAAAAAGCGGGGATCTAAAGTCAAATAACAGAACTTGAACACACCATTACGGCCGAGTGGTGCGCAAAAAAACAACAACAAAAAAACGAACCGTGACCTCCGATAGACTAATGTGACGTATCCTAGAACGGGGTCCTGCCTAGGCTTGAGCACGACGCCGTCTTTGCACACTGACGTTACTGTTCCCGTTGCCGCTCATCGTGTTCACGTTGCTCTTCGGGATTCCTGTAATTATGCATGGAATTTACACAGCGCTATCAGAACACAAATGAAATCAGTCGCCAGGCGGGTTCTTCTTTTACATACGAAATTGTAGTTACGCCACTCCTTGCTGCGTATGCTACAGTTGCTGCTCCCTGCCAACTGCAGCTTAGGAAAGCCTAATCTTTACCAAGAAACGCTCGCGGCAAACGCTATGCGTGAAGGTGAGCTTTTCGGTTTTTTTTTTTACTTCCCTCCCTCGCGAAACCACCACTGCCGCAAATGTATGGAGGCGAACGCCTTCTCGTGGTGCTGCAAGACACCCAGTGGCGCACGCCTCCGGATATTGGTTGAGTTTTTGTGTGCGGTGACGAATAAATTCCAGTATCCTGGCTTCGCTGCAAAAAAGCCGACTTGCGGCGTCTGTAGAAGCGAAACCGCACCTAAATTCCGATTGGCTGCGACACCAAGGCACGAGCGCGCCTTGTTCGGAGTAGGGCGGGCGAAAGGCTGCACCTGCTGCCGCAGTAGGGCGCCAGGTGTTGCGCGAAGGGAGAGGGAATCGCCGCGACGCCACATCACCCTCGCCCACACTCTCAGAAACCTGCGTTATCCGCGCGTTCCTTGGCCGCGCAAGCTCCCGCCTGCGTTCTAACTGCGCCTCGGTAATGCCAAATCAGAACGCGCCAAGCGTATCAACGCGCTAACTTGCCCTCGAGGAGGTTATAAATCGAAGGACCGCTCAGCGGCGTGCAATTGGACATTAATGATTTCACATTCCCAACTCGCACGAAGAGTAACGGCCGCTGAATTAAAAAATAAATAAAGGAAGAGGTGCAGCCTGACGCGTCGGACGGGCTGCAGTTGGGGCGAACGTGACAGCCGCAGTTGCATTCTCAGCCGCTTGGCGGCGTCGAACGCTAGTTGTTTATGTGCTTGCTGTGGTAAAGCTAGGGAAACTACGGAGCATGCTTTATTAGAATGTGAAGACGTCTACACAGCGGTCGACTTAGGCACCACTGGCCTCCTTGAAGCCCTTGGGTTCAGAGGGAGCAGTGGTAAAGCAAACATGTCCGCAATAGACATTAGTAAGAGGCGACTGGAGGATTGGTGGAAGAAAAGTAGGGAAACGACAAAAGACGGAGACGTACAAAAGCACAGTTCGCAATAGGGGATCAGAAAATTTGGGCGTGGTAGTTCATAGTGTTTTTTTGTTTGTCTTTTTTCATTGTTTCACCTAGGTAGAATATTAGGCAGTATAGTAGCAAGAGCTTGGTGGCGCAACCCACCGCCCCGTTCCAAAGGGGACGCTCATAACATCCATCCATCCATCCGTGTGGGGCACAGGACGCCTCGGGCGGCGGTGTTCCCATCGCGTTCCTGACGCATTTTCCGTGCCCATCCAAGCCAAACAGTCCCGGCTGGTCGCGCCGCGGCCGTGCAAGTGCTTAGGTGTTCTCGCAATTCTTTGGCTCCATGGGCCATTTGACGCTTTCGCCTCAAAACACGCAAGGCGGGCGCGCACACAGGCTCATCGGTCGCGCAACCGCGTTCCGTTTGGCCGCCGTGAGTGGCTGACAAGGTGCACCAATCGGACGCCGGTTGACGATCACCGGCCACGGTTTCGCATTAGCGGATGCCCGCAGAGACTGGAGACACCCGCCCACAGACTTGAGCTGAGCGAGGCGGCATACAATGCCTGCGCCTTGCATAAGCGCGCCAAGTCGAGATACGTACGCTGTGCTAATAAGCGGTGGCGTCAGCGAGCTTTAGTGATACTGCATCGGAACGCTACTATCGGACTGTATATACATTACGGAAGCGTCACACACACACACACACACACACACACACACACACACACACACACACACACACACACACACACACACACACACACACACACACACACACACACACAATATATATATATATATATATATATATATATATATATATATATATATATATATATATATATATATATTTAATTTATGTATTATAACAACCGTATAGCTAATGGCGGACGCCGAGCGTATAGCTTTAGTATGTGTAATCATAATAACATTACATTATATATTATTATAGCATTGTGCTTCAGGATTGGCTGACATTTTATCTTACAAACAATTACAGCATAAGAGGTCTTTATAGATGCGCGCCAAGGTTGACACCATGTCGCGAGGAGAAATCTTTGCGACGAAGCGGACATGCGATTGTCTGCGAAGCGCGTATGTATGCTGCTTATACTACGGCCCTCGATATCTGCTGAATCGCTCACGGGACAACCGAGTTCCTGTGTCGCTGCGTCGTCCGCCCCGTGTTAATTGTCCCGCGAGCGGGTTGAGTACAGGTACACGTTGTTCAGACGTGTTACGGCGTCGTTCGTCACGGGGGGATTATTTCTCACCCCGGCGAGGTCAAGTGTCGCAAGAGAGGACAGGTTCCACCTCGCGGCGCGTCGCGCGCTTCACCTCCGGAGCCGCGCAGAGCACGCGATTACTTTCAAATGGGCCGCGAAACGAAGAGAGCGAGAAAACCGAGATCCACGAGGTTGAACGCGATGCTTTCTCAACAAACCCGAGGACGGACTGGCTGTGGCATTTCTCATGCTGATATAAAGAATGCTCCCCGCTCGTGTTCTCGAACAACGGACGTGAGAGGAGAGAAAAACAAGAACGAATGGACTTCACTGATGTTTCCGTCTCTGGAATCATAGAGTTTCTCACTACATTACCTAGAGGGAAATCTGGCGCTGCTGCGCTGTGGTATGCATGGGAATGCCGGTATATTGTGACTTCGGATTGGCATCGTTCTCGTAGAGACGGGACACCTTGAAGACGCGCTTGACAAGTACCGTTCCGTGTGTCACAATGATTCATTTGCTACTAGAACAGCCCGTGAAAAGCTGTTTTAGCTTTATTATTACGCGAAAACATGTTTTGTTTAACTATGAGCACTTGTTATTGCGTGTACGACTACATGTTATGTAAAAAGTATCAGCGGGCCGCTAAAGTTGGAGGACAGACGACAAGGTTCGCGCTCGCTTTGAAACAGTTGGTCGTCTGTTCTTGCTTTTCTTCGCTTGGTCATGCACTCTGGGTGAGTAAAGATGTAATATGCGTCAATGTAAACATTTTATGAAGATTTTACTTTGAGAACGCGTTATTTGCGTAGCCATATCCACGTTTTAGACGAAGCCTCTTACAACACCAGCCAACACGAGCCTCGCAGACACATATACCGTCATTCCCATGACGGCACGGTGCCCCCTTAAGAAACTCCCATAGACGGTGGCGTCGGATTACCATCTAGGTGTTGTAGTCAGAAACTCTATGTCTGGAATCATGAGCTCGAACACCGGCGGCCACCGCTATTTATTTTTCGTGTAAAATTTGTTCTTTTCGACGCATTCTTGCCTGGCTTGGCCTCCGCAATATGTGGACAGAGGTCACAACTCTCAGAGTCTTCGTGGCACGTAGGTAGTGTCCAAATGCACATCCTAGAAATGGCTACCCGCCGTGGTTGCTCAGTGGCTATGGTGTTGGGCTGCTGAGCACGAGGTCGCGGGATCGAATCCCGGCCACGGTGGCCGCATTTCGATGGGGGCTAAATGCGAAAACACCCGTGTGCTTAGATTTAGGTGCACGTTAAAGAACCCCAGGTGGTCAAAATTTCCGGAGTCCTCCACTACGGCGTGCCTCATAATCAGAAAGTGGTTTTGGCACGTAAAACCCCAAATATTATTATTATTATTTAGAAATGGCTGCCTCTGGGTAACGAAAACGCATCTAGAAGGCTATGCTTGCGGTGGCTGCATGCTGCAATAATAATAATAATAATATACTTTTCTGCTGCGTAACTAGATTACCAAAGCTTAAGCTCTTTCTTTTTTGCTTCAAGTTACTCCCGAAAGCTCCAGTTGAATAATTTACGAACAGTGTGGCCCCTTGTCAAAATATTGTACGTGACCTATCGTTCGCGTATCATCACCTGCTTACAGGATAACTTGTATCAGCCTGCCATCTCACCGCTTTACGTATAATACCCTCGTTCGAGGGCGAGCAGGGGTACATTTCTGAGTGAAACGAAGCGAAGAATAATCCAGCCAGGCTTCTGTCACAGCCGCCGTGACGCTCGCGTGTATCTTGCACGCGGTCACCGCCGATGTGCGTCCGCACCGCGCCGCAAACACGAGTGTCCGGCTCGCGGAAGGCGCGCGTACCCACCGAAAACCGGCCGGTCACGCTCTGCATGCGAGACATGGCGGATCCCGGCACGGCGTCTACGAAACCGTTGCCGCGCCTGTTGCCGACAGCTCGCGCACATGCGTACACACACGCACGGAATGCAATGCGGTGCGATGATGGCGACGGACTGCTCCAAGTCGATCAAGGCAGAAAGCTGGGCTAGTTGGTGTGTTCAAAATGTATAAGGTGGGGGCACGAGATTTGTGAGGCCTTTCACATTGACAGGGAAGGTGAAGGTAGCTGTGTCAGCACGGCTTCACTTGCCTTGTCCAAAAAAAGAAAAAATGTACTTACAGAACAGTCTGCCACATTTTGATTAGAATGAGATTGTACTGTTTTAACACTGTGTGCGCATGCGCCAACGAAATGTATATATGTACCTTCGCTCTCAGTAAAACCAGTTGATGTTTAGTGCTCGTCCTGTCGTCTTCTCTGTCTTTGTCCCTGCTATTTTGCGCTAGTCTTTTGAATAATGCTCCAAGTCCCTGGCGTCTGTGCAAAGCCTGTCCTTTTGCGGGGGTTGCCCAAGAAATCGGCAGCGTGACGGAGCAGCCGCCACCGGTGACTGAATATGTGCGCGCGCCCACACGAAAACACACGTGGCGCTTCGGCTCCCAGCAGGCGTGTACGGCCCGCGAAGGATGACGAACTCGGCCCGCGTCGAGCCATTGTGAAAGCGCGCACGGGGCGCGAATCGAGAGAAAGGAGGCTCTCGCGTTTCGCTAGGTGTGGAAGGCGAATCGCTGCGCCAGCTCGAATACGTCGCGAGGATCGCCCCATCGCGGCTTAATTAATCGAGCAGAAGTCAACGCGTAATCAGAGTCCTCCAATAATTTCAAGCTATTGGAGGCCCCTGGTATGATTTTGCGCACGCTAACAATTGTATACCTTAAAGTTTAGTTTCAAGCGCGAGAAGAGACAGAGGCTGTAGCAGCGTTTTCGATACGCTGATGCGAGATTTCAGTTGTGGATGGTTCGGACAACCAGATATAAATAATAATTACTAGACTTATTAGTTCAGGTAGAGTAACGATTCATTGTTTTTATTGTATACGATTGTACTTTCCATGACTAGAAATAAAGCTGAACAAGTTTAACATTTTTCTTGATGTGGAATATTGTTTGGCGTTTGCGTGTCAAAGAAGTTTAAAAGAAAGGGGAAAGAAAGGAGTAGGAGAAAAAAGAAAGAACTCGAGTGCCGCGATGGCTCTCGCAATCTAGTACTGCACTGAGGAAGCGCTTTGTATCCTTTAACGAAATGCAGGAAGATTTCAAGTTTATTCGGTAATATTAAGACAGCGGTATAAATTAGCAAAACGATTGTAGACGACATTCAAGTTGCGTTATGGTTTGTCGTATAGAGCAGATAACCGGTAGACTATTGGAGCAACTGTGGATGCCAAGCAAATGTAAACACGCGGACGACCAAAGATAAAATGGTGCAATGATATCAAATCTTGCAGAGGCAGGATGAAGTCAACTGACGCGAGACAGGGTTAAATGAATATTGCTGGTGGAAAATGCTTCGTCTTGCAGTGGACATAGAATAGGCGGACGGTGATGATTATTATTATTATCATTATTGAGGACATGACTGCATGTTCAAGGGACTTCTGTCCCTGAAGCTCTATAGAACGGGCAACAAGGGACAGCGCCGCGAAGCTCTGCGAATCGATTCCGACACCTTGCGGTCATATTGCTATGCAGGCTTACAGGCACACACGGGGTTTTTCTTTGTATGGCAGCCCCACGGGAATGCGGTCTTCGCAGCATGCATGCCACCGGATGCTCGGAATGAAAGAACCATACGGCCATTTAAATATTTCTGTGGGTAGATTGCACGATGGCAAGCTGGCCCATTGTGTGTGTTCAGTAGCTGCACTACCTTCGCTAGAAAAAAAAACAAAAAAAAAACACAGCGCATGCAGACGACGAACTTTGCTAAATACGACCCCAGGGTTCACAACTTGGCACATTGCGTGTGCCATTCGGATATCAGTAAGAAAAACAGCTTACCGGTGGGAATAACGAACTTTTTGTTACCGAACGCGCAACCGATCGGTCTTTACGAACGACTGGAAGAGCCCAATGTGAATAGCTTGTGTAAACTTTTTTGGGCCAGCTGAATGAGGCGAATGCTATTATTGCGATAGCAATTACATGGACACTCCAGGCGCAATTCCGCCGTCGGCTTCGCCGTGATGTTTCGTATAAAGTGCAGGTGCTATAGCATGCTGTATGTGCGAGTGAAAGCGTGCGATAGTGAGGCGACGATGAAGGCGCGATTTCGCGCGCAAAACACCGGGGGACGGGGAGGGGAGGTGGGCGTTCTACTCTAGCGGCGGCAGCGTATGGCGCGGTCACGTGGGCCCTATATCTTGAAAGCGATCTGCGACGGGTACAGAGTGCGCCGCGTGGTGATAGCTACGTGCGCGCTGCGCTCTCGCCGCTTAGTTCGCGCTGAAGCGAGGGGCAGCACGAAGGTCGCTTCGCTCGCTGCTGCTGCCGCAATTCCTCACTCCAGCGATTTGAGAGCGAGTGCGTGCGGTCATTGAGTGAGGTGCGTTCTCATTTGCTTGAACGCGCCTTATACCATGCTTGTTAATTTAGTTAAAAATACTACTATCCTTACTTAATATAGCTGTTTACTAATTTGCTTCGGGGGTAACTTGGGGGCCGCACGACGTCTTCAAGCAATCGGTGTGAACGAGCGCTAAACCATAGTGAGGTTGGCCGAGATAGCTTCGCTTCAAAAAGTGTCCGGACTAGGAGGTATACACTAGCATGACGGAGTTACCCACCGTGCTGACGTAGTGCCTTCGGCGTCGCACTGCTAAGTCCGAGGGCGGCGGGATCAAATCGGGGCTGCGGCGACCGCATTTCGATGGGGACGAAATGCCAAAACGCCCGCGTACCGTGCATTGGAGACTGCGCGTTAAAGAACCCCGGGTGGTCAGAACCAACCCGGAGTGCCCCACTACGGCGTGTCCCATAGTGATGCCTTGGTTTGCGCACGTAAAACCCCAGAAATTAATTGTTCATTCATGAAGGAGTTGACGCAGCACCGTTTTCCTTCGGGTGTACGCTATATATGAAACGTGCGCTATTGGACGCCACAATTGCCTCGTCGCGGGACGCCAAGGTGACCTTGAAGGAGAAAATTAGACGTGTGCTGCAGACATCGTCAGCGTGTGGCAACGCTGAGCGGCGCCCTGGGCACTCGGCATTAACACCGTCTGAGCCTGAGAAAAGAACGGCGAAATAAATACGACAAACGTCATTTCTATTTTTTTAAAATAATTTTCACAGCCACTGTCAGTAAACAGAAGCGTCTTCACGCTCGTTGCCACTCGCTTCTGCATCAGCACCTCCGAGTGGCTAAGAAGCAATCTCCAAGTTTAGCAGTCGCCGCTCACGACGAATGTTAGTTACGTAAGGTCTTACAGCGCCAAAGCAACTAAGGCTACGATGCGCGGCGACGAATGTGACAAAATGTAACGCCCAGCTGCGCGAGTCCGCGACTGCAGTGTAGTTGCTGCAATACGCGCACTGTACGTGCGTCGACGCCTCGGGTTTCTTGCAACACAGCAGCGCACACCTTTCGGCTCGCGGGTCTCACTCCTCCAGAGGCACAGACGGAGATAGAGTAAGTGAAAAAATTGCTGAGGCGGTGCGTAATCCGAAGCGGACGGGTTAATCTCTCTGCTTGCAATGTGCCATCTGACCATGCGCATACTCTGTCCGAGCAGTTCCGTGCAGCACTACAGAAGCTGCGAGCGCCTCAACTTCAGATAAGGAGGGCAAACACATCTAGAGGTATCCGTCCGCAACTTGACGCCCACGCAAGCGGCTGCGTTTGCAGCTAGCCCTCGCAGACTTGGCCCCACTGCAGGGAAATCGTGAGGGAAAGTACAGTCCGGTGGCGCGTGGCGGTAATATATAGTCACGTAGCTAAAACATTAAAGCGTCTCGAGGACATTCAAGGTTTCCCGCGTCTAAGCGCAGAGTGAAATGGCAGCAACAGCGAAGTGCATGACATATAACGCGCGATAATAACGTCAAAGCTGAAGGCACAGACAACACGTAGTTGCCCATCACCATATCGCTGTGTCGTGTCAGCTGGTCAACAGTTTCTCTAATTAACTCTGCAATTTCTGACATCATTTGATGCGCCCCAATAGGAGAATGGTAATCAAGTTGTGTAGTGCTTACTGAAACTTCCGTGCGAGGAAGATTTTCGCGATATACTCCCTTCAAGATTGTGGCGAAATGAATTGGCTTTCTACTGGTATATGTCAGCAAGGCATTTTTTTTCTAAGCACTGATACGTGTTAAATTAAACGTTAATGCATTACTGAGCCTGAGGATTGGAGGCCGCATTTCTTGAAACAGATTTTTTGAATTCGTTTGTTCCCCGTATAAGACAGAGAGGGAGAAACGAAGATGGAAAGGCAGGGAGGTTGACCAAGTACGTGCACGGTTGGCTACCCTGCATTTGGGGAGGGGGAAAGGGGGAATGCTGGTGAAGAAAGGAAGAAAAGGCCGGCAGAGTCCACGTACTGCGGGAATCGATGTTAGGCGAAGCAGTGTGCGGGGAGCCCACCAAGTGAACGCGATGACCATGAGCGCACCAAGGCGTTGACGGCTGTTTCATGACCGACACGACACGCATGTTATGACATACATGTCATGACCTATCATTTGTGTTCTTTCTACTCTCGTGTCTATAGTTTCTTCGACACCGCAGGCATTGCACTCGGCGCTATCAGCCATTCCAATCTACTGTGCTAATGCCCATCATATGAAAATGAAAGACAAGATCTCTGCACAGCTCTCAACCAGTTAGACAGAAAACCGTTCACCTTGAACAAGATCTTGGGACCATGGCCTCGTATATCGCAGCTACAAAAGGCCACAAAAGCGCTGCTGCGATATTTGAAAGATACAGGATTGAGTCAGCGTCTGTAATCCGGACTGAGTGACTGAACGATATCCCCGGTGGACTTTCTCTTCTTTCTTTAATCTTTCCGTCCACGTTTCCCTTTCCCCAGTGTAGGGTAGCCAACCGGGCTCAGTCCTGGTTAACCTCCCTACCTTTCATTTATCATTTTCTCTCTCTCTCTCTCTCTCTCTCTAGTCTCGTGTCATACTATGCCAATTTCGGTGCATGCCAAGTAAACGAAACGACCATGATAGCACAAAGACGTAGTCGGCTAGATAGATACTGTCAAAGTGGCAAATGTTCGCCAAGAAATGCTTTGCATTTAATAAAGAAAAAAAACATTACCACGTATATGCATATGAAACCTGTCACTGTCAGCCACTATGTCGAATGGAGTGCCGATAAACTGAGGCATCGTAACGAACCCTGGGCCAAGTGCTCTTGTTGCGTGAATGGTTTCTCTATAAGGCGTTGGCCATGTCCGAAATATAGTTTCGCTGGTGGAGAATATGGACATAACGCTGTGTGACATGCTGTCCATAAGGTCGCCAGAAGGCGCTGTCAAGATGCAAATTCCTCGCAAATCATCACGCAGCTAGTCATTTCGTTGTAACCAAGGGCGGGAGGGGGGGGGGGAGGCGGGGGGACTGAGGCGCCGTTGTGGCTCGATAAGTAAGATAGATTTCCGTCACGCCGACTATCATGAACAAGCATTCCCCGCGAGAAAGCGACGACAAGAGACTTATCAGCTGGGGCGCGGAAGCGATAAAAGGGGCAAACGGGACACAACCGATCCCGTGCGTACTCGCATGCGTAATTTCTTCCGGCTTGTAGTCTGTGACGTCGCAGCGGAGGTCGAAGCTCTTTGGAAGAGTACAAATACGGGCACGTGAGTACATAACCGTTATCGTATGCGCGATTCATTTCCTTGTTTGCCGCCATTTTGACGCCCGTAACTCGCGACAGCTATCAGCTCGAACACGACAAGAAGCGCATATCTAATCGCGCACGGTAATTAAGTTATAGACGCTTTATAATACTGAGCTAGGTTTGTTATGCGGCATTAAAGAGAAACGGCCCGTAATGCAACCACGAATGCCACATGAGCGACGCACATGCTCGATGTCTGGCAGGAATGTTCATCCACAGACTTGCCCCATGTTCCATCTGCTAGTTGGTTTTGGCCAACTGATGTTCTTAAGCGGGCAAGCAGAGGTGCTCAGACGAGCGTATTGCAGCATCGCCTGTAAGAACCCTCGTTCGTTCGCGTCCTTCATCTTCAGTTTCTCCCATGTCTTGCCAGTCGACGAACGCACCACGTATTAAGCAGCAACCAAATAGACCTTGCTTGCTACAGATATTTGTGAGAGCCGTTAATAAGCAATGTGCTGTAAAATCACAAAGCCCGTAAATAAATAGCGCGAGGAAACAGAAAACTGCAGCGATTATTCTCACTCTCAACTCATTCACCGTCCCAGCAGTTACTACAGTGACTACCGCCAGCGTGATCAAATTTGTGAAGAACCTCCCGCAATTCGGCGCAAAGTCCCGCAACTGCATGCGACAACGATTACGGCTGGACAGCGATGTCAATGACGACGGTGTGTTGACCGATATCCGAGAAAGTGAAGAGCCGCCTTTGCTAGAGGCATGCCGCTCTGATGAGAGACACGTTGCAATGGACTGCCGCAAGACATGCAAGCTCTGCTATACGAAACCGTATCGAAATGGAGCCGCATCGAAGGAGTAACCGAACTTTGACGCGCAAGGCTTTCATACGGTGTGAGCACCGCTATCGTTTCGACGACTTTTCCGACGCGTAACAAGGTCGCCTTTGTCCGCCTCAGTACTGCACGCTTTGGAAATGCACGGAGCTCCGGTGCGTGCTGATCTCAGCACCTTCGCAGCCACTTCCATTGACAGATGTGGCGCTCGTCCGAGTTCGGATTTGTTTTTCTCTCGGCTGTTCAGTATAGCGGAGCGTAAAGTGTGCGTTTTGTACACACCTGTGATAGAAATACCATTTGTCCTGCGTTCACGCATCGAAATAACTTTGTCGCAGAGATATCTGACAGGTTAGTTCGTCGGGATCACAACTTCCCATTGTCATACGAACGTGTACGGGAGCTCGTGGACGGGCACGGCAAATTTAGTCTCGAGCTCTGCGTAACTGCTGCCATAGATCATTTTCAGCATTTTTAAGAACCTTGACGCGGGTGAGCTCGAGGTGTGGCGCGTCGTAAGAGTTCATATCGATCCCCATATCAACTTCTCCAAATTCTGAAGACTTGAGGCGCCAGCTAATAATTATTGGATTTGGAAATCACTGTTGCCCTTTATGTGTTTGATCTTGCGCTCACGCGTGCACGTACGGCTACCCAGAGTTACCGCTATCATCTTTTCCTCTGGATCTTTATATAATTTCATTCGTATTTTATTAATTTTTTCTTATTTGCAACAAGCCCACTTCGGAATGTGACCGGGAATGGGACGCACGAGTTCGCGGTCACAGCGGCTTAACGCCACAGCCCCGCAGCAGCGGCTCTCTTCAAACGTAGCTCCAGCACGACCTTGACGCCCCCTCTTAATTCAACGCGCATCGGTCGTGTGCTTGTGACATGCACACTCAAGATATGCTGCACAGCACCGTGACGGTGCTGCATTCGCCGCACTGTTTTGGGCGACAAGCACGGACAGCGCCGAGATTCCGTACCCTTCCGCGGTGCTTTCACCGAAGGGCTGGCGGTGCAGTTGGGCCTTCCCCCGCGCGGCCCGTTTACTCCCGAGAATGAATTAACGAACACAATCTCATTCGAAGCGGCTCCTTGTCCGTGACGTTGGTCGCGTCGCCGCCACCTGATTGCTTAGTCCACGGAGCGCGAACAATGCGCGCACCTTTCGGCAAGAAACGGCGACGCTGTGCCAAGAGTGCTCCCGTTCGCTAATACGAGTGCAGGGCGCGTCCGCTGACCAAGCCAGTGTCCCACCGCAGGACGCGAGAGGAAGAAAAAAAAGAAAAGGCGACATTGAGAAGCAAGCGAACTGTTGTTTCGCACGGCGTCGGGCTTCTTATTCGGTTCGATGCGACAATGTTCATACCGTTAGGTGAAATAAAGAAACGAGAAACAACAAAGAGACGCCGTTATCGAGGTCAAAGAATGTTTGCGAGACAATTAAAATCACATTTCGCGCTCTTAAGGAGGAACTAACAACTCCTGATTGACGCGAAAATTCGAACGAAGCCGTATAATTCTTGAAGTCAGAGCAAGAACCGCTTGCAGCTTAGGAACTTCCGTGCGGGCCGGACGTGACACAGTGCGGAAACATGACATTATATGTTTAAAATCCGGTGCGATAAATTTTAAACGTATGATATCATGTTTCAGTACTAGCTCTCTCATTCCCGGCCCACGCGGAAGTTCCTAAGCTGCCAGCAGTTCTTGCTCTGACTTCAAGAATTACGCCTTCATAGTAAAACATTTTGAGCGCACAATCGACAAGTACACAGTGAAGGCGGACACACGAGCGCTCGTGTGTGCCCCTTCACTGTGTCCTTGTCGATTGTGCGCGCAAAATGTTTTACTATGAATTCGTACCAACACGCTCAACTATCAGTTCTGCTGCAGAATTACGCCTTCGTTCGAATTTCAGCGCGAATAAGAAGTTATTACTTCATACTCTAGAGCACGCTGAATTTTATAACTCAGTGCAACGGCTCTGTTTGGTTACTTCTTTGACATTCCAGTGCGACGATATCTAGGTATATATCCATGAGACCCGGAGGGAACACGAAAGCACAAGTCCCATTCTTCGGTGGCGTTTAAAGGTACCAATGCGATACGGGAGGCTACGCGACTCACCATATAGCCGTCGAATCCGGATTAATTCCGACATCCTAAGGTTGGCTACTTTCAGTACGCAAGCGCTTTTGCATCGCGACTCTACCGATATGAGACTGCCTCGACCAGGGAACGAACCCGCACCGTCGTGCTGAGAAACCGAACGGTGGCCCTGGAGCCATCATCGGGTTCCGTTGAGTGAACACGATTAACAACACACGACGCGCGAAAGGCTGTTAGCGTGCTTGCCAAAGTCATGCCGTCCCGAAAGAGAAGCGTGACCGGCGCAGGGCTTTAATTCTTGCTCATTTCAGACACGCGTTGGCGCGACACTGTCGACAAAAGAAGTCGCATTGCGTCAGCGCATGTGTTGAAACGAATCTAAAAAGCTCGAGAAAGTGGCCGCCATTACGCGTGGCTCTCTCGGCGCGTGGGAGCCTTGCGGCGTCCACGGTCTTCCAGCAGAAGACAATGACGTGAAAAATAACAAGAAAAAAAAAATAATAAAAGAAAAAAGACTGAATATCCACTGGAGTTGGGAAAACTCCGCCACGTACGTCGCACTTCACCGGAATCGAGCATCTACAAAAGCCACGAAACCGACAGGACAAAAGCTTTGAAGGTGGTGTGCACAGCTCACCCGTTCTGTGTAAGCGCATTTGTTCGGGCAGCACGCAAATCAAACGTGTGCGCCTTCATGGAATCACGTCCACTTTCACGACCATACTGAAGCGCAGCTACATGCTTAATACTGACTGTGTTGAAATTTCAGCACAGCACGGTTTCAGAAAGCAGCGTTCCATGGAAACGGCACGAGTTACGCAAAAAAAAGTCACAGATGCGTTCAACAGCATGTGAATCATAATAGGTCTGTACATCGTATTTTCGAAAGCATTTGACCTCATTAATTACCCCATTCTTCTGTTAAAGCTCGAGAAATACGGCGTCCGTGGAACGGCTCGTTCGCTCCTCGAGTCGTACCAAACACGGAACGTAGTACGTAGATATCGGCAGCGCGAAATCTCCCATGCAGCCTGTTAGAAAAGCAGTCCCCCATGGGAACGTCTTATGACCATTATTATTACGTATATACGCAAATGACACCGTACACATCACAGATAATGCGCAGTTTGTCGCGTACTACGATGACACTACAGTATGTATTTCAGCAACAGTAGAAAGTGAATTAGAGCGAACAACCAATGTGGTTCTGAAAGCTTAAAGGGCCCCTCTCCAGGCCCCATAGCAAATTTCGCTTAAACGCTGGAAGTTGTTACGTGTCCTCTTGGCAGCGTTCTGCCGCAAAAAAATTTTCAAGGCGGCTCATTAATAGCCGACATAGAAATATTTCGGTGCCGCGAACCCATTATAGCAGCAGGCGGGCTCCACTGCCAAGCGAGACGCTCTCTTCTCTCGCCCCATTTAGCCTCCGCAAGCGAAATACCTTCCCTGCGTTCTGCCGTGCTGGACCTCGAGGATCACGTGACACATGCGTCACGGGCCACGCCTTCACTTTTTTTCCCCCTCCCTTCTTTTTTTTGTTTTGTTCCCGGCGCTACGCATGTCCGTTGACGGCGTCGCGCGCGCGCTGTTGTCTCGTTTTCGCAGCGCACGATTATGCGCGCGGTGCACAAGGACACATGACTCGCTGTATAATACACTGCTACACGAATACTGAGGCAGAACAAGCGGATCGCAGCACATGATCACGCGCTGGAGCACGGTATAAAATGGCATAGCTTCGGTGCCTACGCACGTGACCGCACGACCGTGGGAACAAGCAGACGA
Organism: Dermacentor albipictus; assembly: GCF_038994185.2. NCBI lineage: Eukaryota > Metazoa > Arthropoda > Arachnida > Ixodida > Ixodidae > Dermacentor > Dermacentor albipictus. The sequence goes on along the minus strand of NC_091823.1, from coordinate 142,110,184 downwards.
AGCGGAATGACATCTCTCTTGCTTCGGTGCGAAGTAAAACAAAAAAGACGCAGACGTCCCGTTTGTTTTTTATTATTTCTCTAAACTTCAGTTTGTCAATTCAAGCAACACATCACACAAATAACAGATGGTGCCTTGAATAATTTTCGAAGTCACGTGTCACCACGAGCGACTTCACACTGCGGACTCGAGTACGTAGGCGCAGGGACGCGACTACGTCATCCTCCGGCTTGGAGCGCGGCGGCCGCGAGGAGAAGGAAAAACGGCGTTGGGTTTGAAATTTCAGACTTTTCCGCGGCGCGCAGCGGTGTAATACTTCGCAGACATGATCGTTATCGCGCAATGTATGCTCTGCGCCTGTCAGCTCAAAATGGCCATACCTCGTGAGGGGCCCTTTAAAGACTTGGGCAGACATGAATCGCCTAAGAATTAACTCTGAGAAAACAAAGGCGATATTATACCGACCCAAAGGGGAAAAAATTATCACAGCGAATTAACATTCGCCTAGGCAATGACGGTGTAAATTTTGGGAGCTCCGTAAAAAGTCTTGGGTTTATTTTTTCCAAACATTTAACCTGGAATGAGCATGCTGAGCACATTCCATATATCTCTCTGCGATCCGTGGCACCATTCTTTTCACCACATTGCGCCAGCAGAATACGACTACACTTATCGGGACGGTTATTCCTTTCCTTGAGCAAATTAAAATGAATTAATTGAATTATGGGGTTTTACTTCGTCGAAGCCACAATCTGATAATGAGGCACGCAGAAGCAATGGACGCCGTAATCATTTGGACAACCTAGGCTTCTTTAACATGCTCCTAAATCTAAGTATACGGGTGTTTTCGCATTTCGCCCCGATCGAAATGCGGCCCCCGTTCTCTTCGATTTGCAGGGAAGCAGAGAACATACCCACCTGTGCCTACAGAGTTTTTAGCTAATATTCTAATTATTGAATTGTTAATTTGTATAATTAGTTGCATTTATTTATTTATTTATTTACCCTGACTACGGTTTCGACGATACACCGATTGCTTTTGCGCTGTCATTGCCATGAATGTGGTTCTAGGACCTGCCGGACTGCGGGAAGGAAGTTTAAATCCTGGATTCCATTGCTTTTGTGCTTTAGTTTCCTGAAAAAAAAAATATGAATAAATTTGATTTGATTTCACTTTGACTAAGCATTGCTCTGTCACAACGTCCTGCAGAGTGGTCGTCGACATAATCGGCGCAACTGCTGCCTCTCCGTGTATCGCACTCTTCATGCGAGTTCTGCGATAGGGAGCCACATTGAAAACGGTGTTACATCGCGTGAACCCTTGAAGAATCTGCCGCTGTCGTATGCTTTTTGTTGACTAAAATTACAGCCGACGCTGGAGGGATTTGGAAAACGGACAGACCGGACCGAATTTATTTTCCTCGTTCTTGACACTTTTATTTCACAACAAAAGTATATATAAAGACATAGCGTTTTATGGTTATGCGTCTTGCGTTTTTCGCTTGAGCTTAGCCCTTGCGTCTCACATGCTGCGCCCCGAAGCTTTTGATAAACGCTCGAGTAAAGTTAAAAAAAAAAGTGAAACGGCTCTCTGAAGAAGCATATCGTCAGAGAAAGAGAACGACTAGATTTCTAAAGCTGACATTTTTTTTTTTGCGCAACACTCAATTACAACCGTAACACAAGGCGGGAATGGCATAGCACAAAGAAATTTTTAAAAATGTCCCACGAATAATGTCTTCTGACTGTTGTTCTGCGAGCATACCTTGCGAACTCTCTAGAGTACACTAAGTTCGTACTACGTGGATTGGTCACAAGCTTGACCTTGACGCCGTTCGCCTCGGAGCCCCAGCAGACGGGGGCGCCGATGCTTGTACCCTGGGCAAACACATCGTTGCGCAACAAAACCAACGTACGCGGGCGAAAAAAAAAAAACAAGAAACAAAGAATGGCGCCGCAGCACGGTCTCCGTCTCGGCTCCGTCTGCGACTTCTGCGGTGGATCGTCGGGAGCCGAGACAACGTTTCACGCGAACCCCGTCGGCGCGGGCTTCGCGTATTGGGCGTCGGCGGAGTGCGCGGTATACACGCGAATGTCGAAACTGAAACCGGCACACACAGCTCGCGAGCAGCGTTCCTCGGCCGCCGTGCAGTGTTTGTGCAGCTGGCACAACGACGTCGGCCGTGCCCTCTATTCGGAGCACCAGCTCGGGACTCGCACCACTCTGGGCAGCATCGGTGGGCGAAAACATTCGCAGCAGCGCGAGAACAATACAGAGCCGAATCCGCACGGATTTTCGTCCGCAACTGCTGTTTGCCATTGATGGGCCGCCTTAGCTCTAACCTCCGACGTACACCATTGGGCCCCCTGACGTCTGCTACGAACAGTGATATCTTAAGAATGATCTTGTGGCTACAAGAGGAGATATTTAGAACGATCGCTTATGCTTCTTCTTCTTTTTTCAATACCCCCTTCTTTCACTTCTTGATCGACTGCTTGCTTCATACATCATGGCGCGTAACCACTATGGGGGGGGGGGGGAGGTGTATTGAGCAAGAAGTCAGTGGTCAAATGAAAAACTGTTGTAGAAAAACGTGTGTTTTTGCTTATTGTCGATGTCTTCGTGCAACTTTCGTCTCTCTGCTGGTCTATTATTCTCTCGTGCAACGCAAAGCACAAAGCGATTGCTGTGTCGTAATCTGAGCAGCTCGTAGAGCCTGCCCTTGGTCGATGTCGCGGGAAGCGCAGTTATCGAAACATGAATTTTAGCAGGTGCAAGTTGAATTTCTATGCAATCTCTGTAATCGTCTTCGATCACTTTACTTAATCAATGGCATCACGACACAGGCATGATCAGTTACGCGGCGCTACTACGACACCCAAATACGGTGACGCAGCGACTTCACCTGGAATATTCCGATAAGAACAGCTGCGGCAAATGAAAAAAAACATGCAGAGGATCCAAGGAGAGTGGTAAACTGCAATCGATTCCAGTACGGTAACTCCTGGAATCTAGTATTTCTCCTCAAAATATTTGTTTGGTTATATGCATGACTGGTGCTGTTGCAGTGATATAGTAATGACACTTTCTATATATACACCCGTGCTCCCAAAAGAACACCGCGCAAGGCCTTCATTGCGCTACTAAAGTTTCGGAGGTCTACGGGCGTTTATAATAGACTTTAAGAGCACCACCTGCTAACGCTGTATAGTGTCAGTTGTTTGCTTCGTTCATGTTCCACTGTCTCTCTTGTTCCACTCAATTTCGCTTTTTATCCCATTTTCCCAGTGCAGGATCGCCAATCAGAGCTACCTCTGGTTAACCTACCTATATTTCAATATATCCTTTTTCTCTATATATATAATACATAAGTGAGTAAATTACGGTCCTGAAATATCAGAAACGTCGGTCGTGCAGTGAGATTACTCTTGAAATGGAAAGATAGAGGAGCAGAAAGGCTACAAAGGAAACTCGATAGCAGCGGCAGAGGTTTCATTTGCATACATGCGTTTGGAGCGAGAGTGCGGACAACAATTCCTGACTTCCGTGAAGGTTATTCCACGTTGCGCATTTCTGCAGAACTGCAATGCGAAAGGAGTCTTGGAAAGTGCCCAAGAAAAATACAACAGAAAAAAAAAACGAAAAAAAAAACGAGGACTCCGAATTCCTGGGGTAGCTGCTGGTGCCGTCTTGATATTTTGAGAGTGTCTGCTTCAGACTGGTTGATAATTTATTAAACAGTGCACTGCATTGCGTAGCAAAAGGACTCATGTGCAAAACTTGGTATATTCTGGGCCTATTTACTTAAGAAAGATAAATATATGTAAAAAAAACGGATTTAACGTACGAACATACATCGATATTCATGATACCATGCTAACGGCTAACGCAAGGCTCGAAATGCAAAGAGGCACTTTGCGCTCCATTATGTACACTCGCTATAGCAACCATTTTCCTTCCCATCACTGCAAATAAAGACTCGGAAGCATACTCCCTTAGTCGAATCTAACTTAGTACTGCTGTTTAATAGCCGTTCAAAGCAAAAAATAAAAGGGGGGGGGCAAGTATAATTTACATGTCACGAATTTCTACACATGCTTCGTCCATTAGCTGCAACACTGTCTATTATGCAATAGGTTCTATTCTGTCATACTTTCTACTTGCCGAAAACAAAACTGTGAAGGACATACCCTGTGCCCTGTTTCTTTATTCTTCTATGTCTAGGCTTCTGAAAGTCATTCAGAACAAGCGGGCCTAAAGGCAGTACAGCATCAACAGCAAAAAGCCGCAGCATTAGCACAACGTGTAGTGTTTGCCAAGCGATCTTCGCACCTAAATGCTCAGGAGCGCGAAGAAGGGGGAGACATAAGTACCCTTATCGAAATAAAGAAGCTGCGCTGGCAACAGATGTCTGTGATTGCAAGAGACGTCAAGATAGAAAGGCTAACGACGTCACAGTTTTCTTGCTTGCAAATGCGAAGCAATGGCATGCCACGCTCCAGGCTTGAACATAAACCCCCCGAAGAGGTATCGCATGAAAAGTTCCGTAGACGGGTTCGCTACGAGGCCTGTAGCCTCCTAGCTGCATGCATGACAGCCAGGTGCTCTTGTCTCGGGCCGCCCATTGGGTGCACACGGCACAGTCAGAGCCTCGCGTGAGAGTTTCGGTTTTAGTTATAACTCGGGGCGAGCAGGAGCCGACCCCGTCTAGCCAAACAGTGCCTCGTTATGTATGCCGGACTGGCTCTCACGGCTGTGCGGCTGCGCCTGAGCCTAGAGAAGTAAAGTCTCGCTCGTTCGACAGACAGCTCGGCAACTTGTTCGCGACTGGGACAGCGGTACGTGAAATCAATGCGCCGCTCGCACGCTACAGGGACAAAACCGGCCTCCTGGCCATAACGGCAGGTTAGGTGCACTTTTCGCTTTGTCTCATGAATTTGCCGGATAGTTCTTAAAATGCCGTCAGCGTATACGGTTGAAGTAAGGCGGCGTTCCATTCTAAAGAAATACCGAAATCGTAAAGCTGCTTACAGAAGAACGAATTGCGGCCAACAGTAATGCTGATTCCTCCCCAAACGCATGCGGAACGGCAACATCAGAGTTTTCATAAACAAAGGATACTTCGCATATTTGATCGTTTTACATCACAAGGAGGTCGGCTCGCATCGAGACTTCTGTTATCGGCTATTAAGAGCCTCAATAGGTTCAATTCCATTTCAGCCTCAGCACCAGCCAGCACAGTGATAGGATTAAGCTGCATCGTCTGTGCTGATGTGCCAATCCTGCGGGTCTTTCAGACAACGCGAGCAATTGGCAGGTGCCAGCTCACACCTGCGTGCTGCCTGAACGAGGAGGGCGCACCATGCATTTTGCATGCACGCCCAGAGTTGTTCTTTTTTTCACAGCGCGACCTCTCTTCTCGTGAACGTTACTATGGGGAGGTGTGCGACGCTTGAAGCCGAGGAATGCCTCTAGAAAGGGGAACGCGTGCTTCAATATAATCTGATGTATTCGGTGACGCGTCGGTGAGATGGCTGCTATGACTTAAGGAAACCTAGAGCATGCGGTGGATGGTTCCACTTGACTAAAAAAAAAGATAGAAATTGGGCGGCTTCAAAGCATACATCATTGCCACCACCACCATCCCCATCACCGCCACCACCACAATACTACTACTACTACTACTACTACTACTACTACTACTACTACTACTACTACTACTACTACTACTACTACTACTACTACTACTACTACTACTACTACTACTACTACTAATAATAATAATAGTAATAATCGGCATCAGCAGCTTATTTTTTAAATCCACTGCAGGACGAAATCCTGCCTGCGACCTTTAATTAACCCAGTCTTGCACTAGCTAATTCCAACTAGCACCTGCGAATTTCCCAATTTCATCGCCCCACCTGGTCTTCTGCCATCCTTAACCGCCCTTCCCATTGGCACCCATTCTGTAACTCGAATGGTCCACCGGTTGCCTACGCTACGCATTATATGGCCTGCACAGCCCAGTTTCGTTCTCCTAATTTCAACTACAATATCGGCTATCCCCGTTTCCTCTCTGTTCCACACCGCTTCCTTCCTCTCTGTTAACGTTACGCCTAACATTTTTTCGCTAAATCTCTCTTTTGCGCTTTCCTTAGCTTGCTCTCGTGCTCCACTGTTAACCTCCAAGTTTCTGCCCCATATATTAGCACCGGTAGAGTGAAAAGATATTACACTTTTTTTTTTTCCAGCGACAGTAGTAAGCTACCAGTCAGCAAACGTGCTTACCTCTTAGCGAAACGTCTATCTACCAAGAACTGGAAAAAGCGGCTATACCTTAAGTTCGGCTTTACCGCAGTGTCTTTCCCCAGAAACATCATGACCATCGCCGCGATGTTGCGTATGGCACTGCTGCCGGGCCCAAACCTGTGGGGCCCCTCTATGCTGTGCAACTAACAGACAGACAGCAAGACGTACGACCATCCTGCGTCGGGAATGCATCGTATTCAATCAGCACACGGATTCAGCGGCGGAGCGTATTTTCTTTGCCTGTGCGTGCGCGGCTTGCCACAACGTATGCGAGTGTGAGTGAATTTAATAACGTGCAGGCCCATTTCATGCAGACCTGAATAGCGAGAAGAGCAGTATATATATGCATTCTTTCTCTTCCTGTAAGTACCACGGGCTAGAACGGAAACTAAGACTTTCTCTGCGCCAGTGCAGCGGCGCGCGCAAGCATCTAGACAGTCCGCCAGACGAAGTACCTTATTCTCTTTATTCTGAGAAACACGATCGTAAAATAAAAATTAAGAAAAAAAAAACATTCCCCCCACGCCCTTGTATACGTGACTGTTCGCTGTGCGTATATACCGTCGGCCGAGTAACTGCCGCTAATGCAGATATCGGTTAATGCAAACGCACGCGACGGGCGCAGCCCTCTCAGCCAATGGGCACGCGCGCCAACCAGGCGACGCTGGCGAAAAGTAATAATAACATAAAACAACGCCAACGGAAAATTAAACTCACACGGCCGTGGGCTGCAATCACAGATCGGCTGCACTCGTACTGCCTAAAGCAGTCGCATCTGTTCTTTCTTTCGCTAGAACGAAGTTATTAAGCCTTTGGCCTCGTAAGTTGATTTCGCTGCTTTTGGTGACGTGCTTAGCCTCACGCTGAAAACTTGCCTCTTGGGAGCGACTTGCGCGGCGCAACGGTGCACTGCAGCTGCTGCAGCCTCCGAGCACGAGCAACGCTAACGTGGGCAGGCAATGTTCATGTGCGCATGTAGGGAGGAGCCTGCGTTATTACGCCTGCACTTTAAGGGCCGACTGCTGTGCCAGGCCAACCTGGAATCGCATGGACGGTAATGCTCAACGAAATTCACTTGCTAAAGACACGCTGGCAACGTGTCGCCCGGATATAAAAGAAAACTGCTGCCGTGTGGCTGCTTTGTCACATGTCCCGGTTGGTTATTTTAGTGGCTCGAGCATCGAATGACACTCTGTTTCTTGCGCAGCACTTCTGGTTCAGCTCCTGAGACAACCGGGGTGCAAATTCAAAATATATGTAAAGAAACACTGAGAAAGATAGGACAGTACAAAATTCGTGGGTTTCATTATAGATATGGTATCAGTGCATAATTTTAATTACAAATTGACGTACCGAAGTGTCTGGAACAAATAGAATTAATTACAAATCACTCATTATTTTTCCACACACCAAAGCGCACGATCGTAGATTTAAGAGACCCGCCACGTGAGCACGACCTTGGCGAAATTCCTGGAAATCCGAAAGTGGAAAGCGGAAATAATGTCGTCACTAATGAAGTCACGCACATACAGGTGGCATGCTATTTAAGAGGGTTATTAATGGGAAAGCAGTTGCCTCCGAGTTAGCTTCGTGCGTTGGGTTCGTCTAAAGTTAACCTAAAGAACACCAACGCCGAGGCGCGACTGCCACTAAGAGACGCCTAAGTCAAACATTAGGGTCACCTACCATTTTTTGTTTCCCAGAGAATGTCGCTGTTGCATTGAACATGCTCTCATTTCCAGAGATAGGCTCACTAAACGATGAAAAAGTCGAGAAGGCACCGAAAAACGTTTTCGTGAAAGACGCGTGGCATCCGGTGTCCAAGTCAGCGGTGCGACGTCCAGTATTTTCCACAGCGTTACGGTTCGTTGAGGCTTCAACCGATTAGAAAGATGACCTTTCCGCCTCCAACACGAAGCTCGCAGGATAACTTTACGCTGTGTATTATATACTCGCACACGCGACACTGCAGAAAAGAAAAACAGAATAATCCAAGCGCAGAGTGGAAGATGGCACTGCGCACAATAGGTGGAACAAGAAACGGCACGCTCCAGCTCCTCGCAATGGGAAAGCTGTTCCAAATACGGCCCGGCTAATGGAAGTTTCTGGGGGACTTTTCAGAGGCGAGGAGAATGCCCGAGAGATGCAATACAAAGCGATAGAGCGCCGCAACAAATAGCGAGATCGCAGCCGAGATGACGTGGACCATATTGCGTTCTGAACAGCGGTGCATCGGGGTACAGTTTTAACCAGTGCCTTGCACAAAGCTACGCGCTCACGGTTTTCGTGCCGCGACAGTTTTTCTTCGCTGTTGAAAAAAAAAAGAACTGCTGCCATCCAGGACAAAGGAAGCGCGCATTGCCACTAGTGCCGTCTTGAATAATCTACGGCTTCGTTGGCGGCCGAAACCATCAACGAGTGAGCGAATGACGGGTTGCAACAGGTGGACGCTGCTTAGTGCGATAAATGAGCAGATAACGACTTTCGCGATCGACTCGAATCATGTATGCTCATTAGTCGTGACCAGATGTAAATGTTCGTGCACATGGAGATTCCACAAGAGTTCGTCTTTATTTTTTTTTCTCCAGACAGCTTTCGCCGCACTCGTCATGGCGATACGAAAGAGCAGAGACTATCGGCAGCCTTAAGCTCGTCGCCAAGCTGCATTAATATTATTTTTTTTTGCTTCAAAGGCACACTTCAACGAAGCGAAACAATCGACCTTCGCGTTCTTTTGCGCGTAAGCAGTCCGAGGAGGCCGCGGGCAACACGCAGTCATGAGAACAGAAAACATCCAAGAACGCTGCTGGCGCAGAATTAAGAACTACTAGGTGAAACTGACTCATAGCAGAAAGGCATGCTCCGACTCTACGAGCCGTCCTCGGTGGAACGTTTTTTCGACATGTGACTAACATTTCAACGATGTCGTGAGAAACGGCCGGAACATCCTTCGAACGGTAGCAGGTGAACAACTTTCACACCACTGACGTCGGAGGCCTTTGAGTCCAGCGAGCCAGCCGAACATTCGTGTTTCGATGTATCTCTAATGCCTGCCCTCTATTCACAGAGGGAATGAAATTAGTCACTTTCTGTCCTGGCACCGCAAAAAATAAATGTGAAGAAAACAACCCGCGAAATATCAATTCTTAATACACAAATATTTCTTCAATAGAAGAAACAAAGGTTATGTTATTTAAGTTAGGATCTCTTTTTTCTGTTTATGTTCGAACACACAATTATTTTTGATTTTAACAGAGAACAGAATTGGTACGCTAATGCAAAAAAGAAGCACATACTATGAACGAAATGATATTTCTTCGTCGCTTTATCACCCTCAGTAACATGTGTGTGCAGCTTCACCAGCCCCGCCAAGTATACGCAGATAGATCGCCGATGTACAAACCCGTTGGTCTTGGTTTCTGAATAAGACAAAGGTGCGATCAGGGCACATGCCGCTCAAATCATGGCACCAGACGCACTCGAAGAGTGGATGCCTGGTTGTGTCATGCAGTGCCAGGTGTCAGCGCCAGCTGTCGTCCCAGTGGTCACATTTTATGAGCCCTAAGTAGTGTGCCTATCTGTACAGTACAATCTGTTAACCCTATTCCTGTATTCGACTCTTTCGCACTACATGAAAGCTCAAGTCAGAGGGCAGTAAAAGTTGCACCGCTATGGAATGAACTATTAACCTTTTTTTCTGTAGAATGAGTGAAGAGCAATAAACATTCCTTTGGTGAAATCACAGAAAAACCAGATAAAAGAGAACAGAAACAATGCGTTATAAAAAGTGCCTTATTTTTGTTTGCTTCTGTTATCACATAAAATTTATCTGTGTACATTGTATACTTTTTTTTTCCTTTTGTATTTGCAAGCTTTATAAATGAACATCTGTAGTCGTCAAGGAGTGTTTCCCTCCGAGCATTTGTATTTGTCGGTATAAAAGGGAGAAAGCTCACACAGCAGCACATTTGTCCTTATGCCACAGAAGCTTCCAGTAGCACGTCATAAAGAGAAAATATAAGGTTTATAATGACCCCCCTCCCCCCCTCCCCCTCAAAAAAAAGACCCCTACTTTTTTAGTGTGTATTGCAACAGCTGGCAATGATACTGCGATGGATTGCGTGACGCTGCGGTGTGCTCAAGGCGCTAAAAAAAAAATCGAGGAGGCTTTCTCCGCGGGGAGGCCTCACGAGTTGAGAAGCGAGTGGTTCGTCCGGTTGCCCGCAGGTATACGATATTTGACGTTCGCTACGCAAGCCATTGGTTGGAATGACAGAGATAACTGCTGCGGGGTCAAACAATCTCGGAGGAACGATGGGGCCTCACGGTGTGATTTCGCGGGCTGCTACGTACAGCGTTATTTGCCGCGATCTCGGGCGGCGACTGTCGTTTTAGCCAGCAGCCGGGGGAACAAAGTGTCGTGCGCACGGCCTACGCTACAGCGACGACACTCCGCCAAATGGGTCTCGTCTGATTGCCGAGGGCCCTCGTTTAAGCGAAAAAAAAAGAAATGGGCGCGCGTATGCATGCGCGATTCTAGACTCACGACGTCTCCAAGGTTGCGCTTCGCTGCTTCAGTGCTGGGAAAATTACGCTGGCGTCTGTTTTTCGGGTGGTTTCGTTCGCCGACGTCATCGGCCTTTTGTGTTCATTTCTCCCATAGTTCCTTCATTTTTTTTTCTTCGTGATGTTAGAACGAGCGTGCGTGAATTGTCCCTAGAGAAGTGCTATTTGTTGGTCTGGTTGGTTAAGCGCGTCTATGAGACGTTTAACCGAGCGCTCCTCAAGCCGGACCAACGTATACGGTTAAGATGGAGCACATCCGCTCACGTTTCGCCTTGGTTCTTGTCCGGAGTTGTTTTGTTAACCCTTAATTGCATTACGTTTCATAAGTACATTATCACTTAGTGAACAGGTAGGACAAGTAAAGCCTAAGGCAAAGTACGTAGTCACACTTAATTATAATGTCTCGCTGCCGGACATATTTTACCGCTGAGAGCCTGTGATGAGCACAATTACGGCCCGAAATACGACTGCCGAAGTACAACGGAATGACGATCATCATGTTGTCATGCTCACAACAATATTTTTAAAAAGCAAAGAAAAACAAAACAAAACAATCATAAATGGTTCAAGAAAAAGAAAAGCTAGCTTCTTTTTCATCTCACCCTTCAACGAACATCACCACCAGAAGATTTTTAGCGTGTAATATATAAATATCCCAAACCTAAACGTCATATACCATAGCTAAATAAAATGGTGATGTATGGGCAAATTTGAAATTCAAGCAATCACGCGGGTGGATACATCAGAGAGAGAGAGAGAGATAAAAAGAAGGCAGGGATGTTAACGAGTCAAGAGTCCGGTTGACTACCCTGCGCTGGGGGAAGGGAGAAGGGGAATAGGGTTATACAATAACACGGAGGCTGCTTCTGACAGGCACCCTTGGACACACGCAAAGGGTACGCACTTGCGGAAAATAAAGACACAGCTTTAGAAGGGTTTCAAGATTCATGCCGATCATGCAACTGCAGTGCATGCATCTTACTTTGCTATAGGGTCGGCGTAAACAAACTCGCGTAGGTAAGGAGGGCCACCGAGACTTCCAAGAGGAGAGGGACAGAACTAGCATATTATTGAACAAGTGATTGGTCAGCTGCTCAATTCATGGCTTGGTAACGTTTTTATGCTAATTCTTAGAGCTTCCGAGAGTGGCTTACTAGTCTCCACGCTTTAAGCGCCCTTGTCGCAAGGAAACACACCACCTTGAAAGATGTGGAACAGTGGCTAACTGGCTATGGCCCTCTACAGCACAGCAGGAGTTTGCTGGAACGAGTCCCGGCTGCGGAGGCCGCAAGAAGCACGGTGTTCAGATGCAAAGGTGTTCACGTACTGAGCATGTGACCCGGGCTAACGAACTCCAGAGGTATGAAGTTATTGCCGCGAGTTCTCCAGTATCGTGTCTTCCACATCGTGCTTTCTTTTGACGTTAAAATAAATAAATAAATAAATCAATCAATCAATCAATCAATCAATCAATCAATCAATCAATCAATCAATCAATCAATCAATCAATCAATCAATCACGATTTATTTTTTTCAGTAAAGCACACCAGTTGGCAGACTATGGCAAAAGATACCAGTTAGCTGTCGAAATCAGCATTAAGAAGATGGGTTGCTGAATACGATTTCAGCGAGACGTTGCACATGCTCCAAGGCAAAGAAAGCTTCGCTTTGACAAATCGCCACACCCTTACAGCAATTCCTCCGGCCCTGCACTCATTCACTGCGACAGCAGCGCAAGCTATCGCAGCAGACTCTCCGGCTTCTGGAGAAGAAGCGCGCATCTTTGTTGCGATATACACGCGGCGTTCTCCTCGTCCGTTGCCGCGCGATTGCCTGTGCGTACATCTGAAATGCGCGCACACGAAGCCACCGTTTTCTGAGTATGTATGTATGTATGTATGTATGTATGTATGTATGTATGTATGTATGTATGTATGTATGTATGTATGTATGTATGTATGTATGTATGTATGTATGTATGTATGTATGTATGTATGTATGTATGTATGTATGTATGTATGTATGTATGTATGTATGCATGCATGCATGCATGCATGCATGCATGTATGTATGTATGTATGTATGTATGTATGTATGTATGTATGTATGTATGTATGTATGTATGTATGTATGTATGTATGTATGTATGTATGTATGTATGCATGCATGTATGTATGTATGTATGTATGTATGTATGTATGTATGTATGTATGTATGTATGTATGTATGTATGTATGTATGTATGTATGTATGTATGTATGCATGCATGCATGTATGTATGTATGTATGTATGTATATATGTATATATCTATGTATGTATGCATGTATGCATGTATGTATGTATGTATGTATGTATGTATGTATGTATGTATGTATGTATGTATGTATGTATGTATGTATGTATGTATGTATGTATGTATGTATGTATGCATGTCAATGGGTAATCTGGTGAACTGCGTAATGCACCGGGCTCCTGTGCTGAGGGAAGCGGGTTCAAAACCGACTGTCGGGTCAACTTGGGTCACAGGTTATATGCCCATGGGCGTGTGCCGCTTTTCAATAAACCTCTTCGACGCCAACTTGAGTCCCTGGGCATGTGTCAGTAGGTGCGTGCTGTTTTATCCTAACAGTCATCATATAAAACATATCAGCATCAATTAGACACCTATCATAATATAAATTGCTCCTCACATTAATGTCGTTAATCATCTCCGAAGGACAAATGTGGCGGCAATTTTTATAGGATTTGATACCGATGGTGAGCAAGTTGACGAAGAGGCTCCATAGGCCGTCAAACGACACAGATGCAAAGCTGTTAGTGAGAGAACCGAGCAACAGGAGGCGCAGTGATAGACTAATTAGTACTTTCTCACGATTTTTTTTTTGCAGCTCCAGTGCCGTACGAAGCTATGCACAGGCACATCAGGAGTTTGCCGCGACAAAGTCGAACATGTTTAATATAACGCGGCACAAGGATGTACTGAATAAAAAAAATTAAAAAAATAAAATAAGAAACAAAGCAAAAAAGAATAACAAAAGCATCTAAACAAGTGCAAATGGTGTCCCCAATTATCACTTTGTGTGGCAACCACACAGCCATACTTGCGGCTTCTGAAGATTGTAGCACCAGATTCCTCTTTAGCAATCTTTGTACAAAATTTTATGTTACGGAAACTGGATGTCATACTTAAATTTAATAGCAAGTACGCTACGTGACGCTGCGTGGAAGCAAGTGAAAGAGCCCGCGATGGAAAGGATATTCCGCATCCGCCGTCACGGCTGTAAGTGACGCTGGCTAACACCCCCAGGACTAGATCTAGTGCACACATAAACAGATTCCCAATAACATGGGCGGATGAATTGTCGCCGCTGTAGTTCAATTTCTACAAAGCACAGCGCATGCAGCACGCTGCATTTACGCGCGCTTTAATTTCTACTTCCGTGTCATTTCTAGGTTCCTAAAAGAACGGTCAATTTCCACTATGCTGGCCTTGGCTTCAATGTCTCGTGACCTCGCGTGGTTGTCACCACCAAATCATTGGTCCCCTTGCTTGCTGTTATTCGCCTTGCTTATAGAAAATTATGGCATACATTCGCAAGCCGAGCAATGTCAGGGGTGAGGGTAAGGTGAACTGGCTTTCGGTCGTACGGGAGCCAATGACAAATACGGGCTTTATAGTGCGCATTTTAATGTGAGTGCCTGCAACATGAGGTTGGGCGTACGCCAGACGCACGCCATCACGAGTCATTACGTATTCCACGAAAGGTTCAACAGCTTGCTACTTGCGCAAGGGGCGTAAATTTCGAATTATTCTCGCCGCGGTGCCCCCTAGCCCCCATCCATGCAGCCTTTGAGCACTTGTAACTATACGTACACGCATATATTACTCACACCGTAATCGTGCCCGACCAAGCAAAAGACAAGGAACACCTAACCCGTCGGTTTTGTACCGCTAACGACCATCCCTATAGCGATGGCCCAACCATAACGGCGACATGTAGGCAGTAGTCAGAACGGCTGGCTGCCGCAACCGGACTGCGACTAGACGGTGCGCACCGAAGTTACTCAACTTTCGTAGTTGCCTCGCTGCAAGCTATTACAGCACATTTTCAGCACAACTCGTCACTGATGAATTTCGACGATTTCCAGCACGAGCAGATAGTATGGTCCTTTCTTTAAAGTTATTTTAGCGCCTGTAGCGCTGATTTGGCATCGCACAATATCGTCCATTTATGGGCTGTCTGCGTTCTCATAAAACGGACAGCCTCCCGTATTCCTGCAAGTTCCGCAGCCGTAGATGTCGATTTGTGGTCTAATCGAAATCGTCAAGTAATTCCAAGTTGTGGGATGACAAATGCGGCCGTTGTGGGAGATGGCGTGATCGAACCGTCGGTCTATACTTGTACAGTCCCTCTATATAATGTAAATATATGGGACAGGGTGGGATGCTTCAAGCCAATGGAGGAAACGTGGATTTCTTCATAATTCCGGGTATCTTAAGCCTCACTAGTGGTCTTGGCAATGTCCATGGAGGTGTCGCGGGGATGTCGGTGGCCCAAAATCTTGCAGGTGTAATGCTTGCGTGACATGCAATAGCTTTAGAAAAAAACACAGTCAAGGTTGGTGCTTGGAAGTGTTGACAGTGGATGGTGTGAGTGTCTGGTTAGCAGGCGAAGATAGGTTCGCACAGGTTCACGAGACCTGTATATGTCGATAGGACAAGCCCGTGCTTCCGCTATTGTGCCCTTAGTTGACGTGCAGCGTGGCAAGCCAAGACATATCCGTAGTGCTTGTGCCTGAAGGCTCTCCAGCGTGCGTATACAAGATGGCCCCATGTTAGATAACACAGGCATGCTGTAGCGTATGTAGCCCACAAAAACTGCCAGGTACACTTGGAGCAAACTTCGCTCAGAGGGGCCCCATCTCAGTCCTGATATTACACGAAGAACGTGTATGAAGTTGGTCAGTTTAGCCCTAAGCGCAGTAACATGTTTCGTCCAAGAAAGACTGCGATCTATTATCACGCCAAGAAATCTCTGGTGGGTGACTAAAGGGAGCGCCGTTCCACCGACAACGATTCGATAATGTGACATTGATTTGCGCGTGAATGCCATGACTGCCCACTTAGTTGCTGAGAGTTGCAGGCCTCTACGGCGCAAGTACTTCGCCGTTATGGTAGCCGCACGTTGGAGCCTTGCACGCACTTGTGGACGGGTGACCCCAGATGACCAGATACAGATATCATCCGCGTACGTACTGATACGCGCTGTTTCAGCTAGCTCGTCTGCAAGGCCCACCAGAATGATATTGAACAATATTGGGTTAAGGACACCACCCTGCCGAACACCCCTGCGAACGTCATGTCTATCAGTCTCGCCATCCGAAGTGGACATGAAAATAGTGCGGCCACTGAGGTAACTCTGCAGCCATGCATACATCAGGCCACCAACACCAATATCCTCAAGCACCTGAAGAATCGAACGGTGGAAGGCGTTGTCGTAGGCACTTTTGATATCCAGAAATATTGTTCATACCAGACGGCGGCGTCTCTTTTCCTGTTGAACAGAAGATACTAGGTCGATCACACCGTCAATGGATGATCGGCCTCTTCTGAATCCATTGACGAAATCAGGAAGTCCACCACTTTTCTCGAGTAGCCATTCCAGTCTGCTCAGTACCATCCGCTCCATCACTTTACCGACACAGCTTGCCAAGGCTATTGGCCGATAATGTGAGAGATCATGTGGGCATTTCCCAGGTTTTAGCAAAGCCACAAGACAACTGCACTTCCAGTGATTAGGCACAGTTGCTGTGTCCCACGTAGAGTTGTAGAGCGTCAGGAGAATTTCTCGAGCTTCTACTTCAAGATGACAAATCGCGGAGTACGTAATTCCGTCTGGTCCTGGACAAGTTGAACGGCGGGAAATAGATATCGCAGCGTCGAGATCGTGCATAGTAAAAGGCGCGTCCAGACGGTGGTCACTAGATGGTGGGAAAGTCAGTCGTGAATGCGTTGGTATATCGTCTGACGAGCTCACATGTAATTTGCAGAAGTCGTCGGCGACCTCAACTTCACGCCGGCCTTGCGGTATACGGCCACAGCGCTGAACGAGTGAAGCTGTTGTGGAGGCGAGCGAAGGCTTCGTACAATTTTCCAAATTCTAGAGAGAGGTTTTCTGGGATCCAGAGAGCCACAGAATGATCTCCAGCGTTGTTTGTCAAGCTTGTCAAGGTGGCGCAGGACATGACGCTGAGCCCGGCGTGATGCAGTGACGTCTAATGGTGATTTGGTCCTTCTGTATTTCCGTTCTGCTCGATGCCGTATCACGCGAAGTCGCTCGTGCTGGTTATCTATAGGTGATCTAGGTGAAGGTGCACTGAGGTGTTTTGTTGTGTCACGTAAAGTTGTCGCGATGACATCTTCAATATTGAATGGTGCTTGGATGGCTTTACATGCGGTTGCCACAGATTCTCGAAAAGTTGGCCAATCGAAAGAACGCACAGTGTGCGGAGTTGGGGGATGTAACCATTTCAACTGAATATATGTTGGTAGATGGTCACTTCCGTGGGTGTCGAGATCAGTACACCATCGTGTAGCAGACAGCAGGCTTTTTGAAACAAACGCAATGTCAAGACAACTGCTGTAGTAAGAGCCTCGAAGGTGTGTTGGCGAGGCATCATTGATCACCATCAAGCCTTGGCTAAGCATGAAGTCAGCCAAGTCTCTACCGCGGGCGTTCGTCGAAGCAGAGCCCCACATGGGATGGTGGGCATTAAAGTCACCGATGACTATGTGGGGACCCGGACAAGCTTTCAGTATGGACAGCAAATATGAACAGTCTATGCTCGATGTTGGGGGTATATATCCGCCAATTACTGAGAGTGTGCGCCGCTTGTACTTCAGCGTTATGCAAACGTACTCGTTGGAAGCGTGTGCAGGAATGTCTTTACGAAGGCACATTAAATTCCGACAAACAAAAGTGAGCACTTTGCTTAAATTGTGATCATTCCTTGACCACAGTGGCACATATCCAGATACGCGTAGTAAAGACGTCATGTTTGGTTCACATATTACAGCCACGGGAAGCTGGTATTTGAACATCCACTGCCGAAAGTCTGCGAGGTGGTCTCGTAGGCCTCTGGCATTCCACTGCATTATTGCAGATCTTCATTACATATCATAATTGCCGATTTTTCTGTGCTAAATTTGAGGCCTACACTGGGTTGGGTGAGGGAACAAACGCGAGTTAATGACATCTTAGTTGAAATCAAGAAAAAGAAATGGGTATGGGCAGGACATGTATTGAGGAGGGAAGATAACCGATGGTCATTAAGGGTTACGGGCTGGATTCCAAGGGAAGGGAAGCGTAGCAGGGGGCGGCAGAAAGTTAGGTGGGCTGATGAGATTAAGAAGTTTGCAGGGGCGACATGGCCACAATTAGTACATGACCGGGATTGTTGGAGAAATATGGGAGAGGCCTTTGCCCTGCAGTGGGTGTAACCAGGCTGCTGCTGCTGCTGATGATGATGATGATCAAGATCCGGTTTGCTACCCTACGCCGGGGAGAGAGGGGAGGGGGAGGTAGAGTGATAACAAAGTAGAGATGAAGAAAGAAAGGAGCATAGACATACAATCACAGTCGGTCACTGTCGCCGCATACTGTTACCGCACAGCACAGTAGCACTTGCAACACTATAAAAATCTGTTCGGCTACAGCCGCTTGTCCAATGCTGTTGCCTTTAAAAACTGCAACAGTACCCTCGTCGCCCTCCGGTGCGATGGTTTGGGATGGCGGCATTTTAAAATAAGTTCCTCTGTTAGAGGTCTTCGGTCAAGCGCGCTATCGCGATTGTGAGCGATCGTCTATAATATTTCTAGATATTAAATGACAACGTAGACAGGGAATTGCTATGGGATATTGTTAAGCACGAAGACGAAGGCATAGAGGACGATTTCGTGGACCTGCTGAGGGAGATGCACAGACAACCGAGTACAACTTCTTTGGGAAGGTCGAAAAGGTAATGAAGCGGTAGGAATTCACCAAGGACTGAAGCAAGGATGTCCTCTGTCTCCATTATTGTTATTGTAATGGGAATACGATTGGAAAACAGCGAATTAGGGTTTGATTTATCCTACATGCGTAATGCACAAATGGTGCAACAGAAGCTCCCTGTACTGATGTATGCTGATGACATAGTGCTATTAGAGGACAATAAAATAGCTTTCCAGACACTTGCGAATATACGTGGCAATGCAGCGACAAGTCTAGGCCTCAAATTTAGCGCAGAAAAATCGGCAATCATGATATTTAATGAAGACAGGAGTAATTACGTGGTGTCACTTCAACAGCAAGTCACACCCCAACGTTACTAGACTAGCTTCAGTTTTAAAACTCGGCGCCGTTGCGCGGAACCGCCACCCGCCCGCGCCTTCGTGGCGCTGCAGTCGCGCCCGGCTTCACTTCCTCACTAGCCGGCTACGCGGGCGGGGCGGACTAAGCACACGGTGCAGCGTTGGTGTATTCTGTGGTCCGTTGTTGACAGCGAATTTCAGCAAGCATGTCATCCGTGGAACTGTAGCCTTCGCCGAGTTTCTTAAGACTATCAGCAGACGATGCCGACGTGCTGCGTACCTGGCTGCATAGGCCGCTATCGGAACGATGTCAGCAGTTCGGCGCACCACTTTTTCTGTGCTTCCAGCAATGCGACGCTTTGCTCGGCGTGAAACAGTGCGATTCCTCGTGCCGACCGGGAGCTCTCTGCGAAATCAACGGCACGCGCTCGTGCCACTGCTCCCGCGTTCGTCGTCGCCTTCCACAGCTTGCTGTGTGGCCGTTCATCTTTCCAGCGTAGAATTTCACTTCACTTCTGTCGTAATGGGGAGGCCGCGTTTACGGGGGTATGAGCCATCGCTTAAGGGAGTATGAGCCACTCACGGTCTTGCGTAACGGAAAGATTTAATTTTGAAGAAATTTAATTTCGAAGAATCACAAGCGGCAAATTGCAGGCGAAGGCTGCTAACCACGCCGCCGAGCAAACTCGAGACATCGAACGCAAGCGAAAACTGCGGACTGTGAGCATACCCGTCAGTGACGTCGTTCTCTCTCACAGCCGATTGTGTGTGTAACCTCATAACTGAGAAATACTTTAATGAACCCTCGGGAATAGCCCAGTGATAAACACAGGGGCCGCACGTTTCAGCTTCGCTGATTAAGCATCTTCACGGAATGAAAAATCCGACTTCTTTTTTTTTTTGGCTTGTGTGTACAAAGACGGACCTCATCTTTCTTTTTGTAGCGCTTCTTTGGCGTGGTGAGAAGTTTCGGTGGGGACGAAGATCATCCTACAATCACGCACTTTGGCCAGATATTCAGGCTCGTGAGCCTAAACTGCGCGAAACATTAAGACGACAGGAAGAAACACACGGCCTTTAGCCTTTTTAAATTTTGCTTTTTCATAGGCTCTAAATCCTTGACTGAGGCATGCGAGTATAAGTATTAGAAACGCAGCTTTTGCGCTTCGCTGTATGCGTTTCTTCCTTTTGTGCAGTTTACCCTTCTTTCAGTATTAACGAACTGGCGCGATAAATCTTATTGCTGTAGGTGGATACCGCTTTGTCGTGGTATCACTAATTCGGACCAGGGAGAACGCCAGCGAGCGTGAAACGCGCGCCAACTGCCCGTCCGCACGAGCTCGAGGCTGTGACGAGGCGTCTGCAGTGGAGCCGGATGGAACAGCGTTGCCCTCTTGCGGCTGTCACAGAAGTGGCGACAGCGGCTGTAAGCGCGCGGGCAGGGAGTTTTACAACTGAAGCTAGTCTAGTAACGTTGGTCACACCCATAGTCAAGCAATATACATACCTCGGCGTATACATAAACGAAGGAAAGACTTACCCAAGCACCCACCCAGAGTCTGAAAATACCGTATGAACGCGTGTAAGGGCCGCACCCGTGTATGGGCCGCACCCCCAACTTCCCGAAGCAAATATTTAAAAAGAAAATATCCGTGTAAGGGCCGCACCCCGAACTTTCCACGACCCACGTGTGATTAGCCTTCAAAATGCGCGCGCACGGAAGCTTCCAGATGCCGCCCACGGATGGCGCCGATGTCGCGGGTCATCATCATCATCATATTTTCTTTCTGCCGCGAGCTTCCGCAATCCATATCGTCATCGGTATCATCAGCCCTGGCCACCATGCTGGCCACCCCGGCTTTGTTTTGCGACTGTCGAAGGCACGCGAGTTGTAGCAGCGTTGTTGGCGTGGGCGCACGCTGTTGTTGCGGCTCTCGTGTGTGCTCTGCTTTATTTTTCACGAATTGCCATCGAGCGTTGCCATTCTAGCACGATGGGCAAACATATCAATAGCTACACGGCAGGCTTTAAATTGAAGGTAGTGGAGTTTGCCCTCGACCATGGCAAGCGTGCGGCGGGTAGAAAATTTGACGTGGACGAGAAGTGCGTCCGAAGGTGGTGCAACCAGAAGGATGCGTTGAAGACCACCAGCTCCAAAAGGCGTGCTTTTCGAGGCAAGCCATGCAAATATCCTGAGCTCGAAGAAGAGCTGTTCCGCTACGCAATGGAAGTGCGGAACAATGGATATGCGCTGACGACGGACATGCTGCGCGTGAAGACGCAAGCTTTGGCGCGTGCGAGAAGCATACCCCGCGAGGAGTTCAAAGGTAGCGTCGGCTGGTTGCGGAGATTTTTAAAGAGGAAGGGCCTATCCTTTCGGCGAAGGACCACGCTGTGCCAGAGGCTGCCCCCCGACTACACCGACAAGGTGCTGAACTTTCAAAGGTACGTGATCGGGATGCGCCATGAGCACAACTACATGTTGTCGGAAATAGCAAACGCCGACCAGACCCCCGTGTGGTTCGACTGTCCTGAGAACTGCACAGTTGAGCTTAAAGGAAAGAAGAGCGTTTCTGTGCGGACAACTGGCGCGGAGCGCCAACGGTGCACAGTTATGCTGTGCGTCACTGCAGACGGGCGGAAGCTGCCCCCGTATGTGATTTTGAAAAGGAAGAGGATTCCGAATGAGGCTTTCCCCAAGGGAATTGTAGTTCGAGCCCAAGAAAAGGGCTGGATGGATGATGAGCTCGTCCTCGATTGGATCAAGAGCGTTTGGCAGAATCGCCCAGGCGCTATGTTGGCCAAACGATCGCTGCTCGTCTTGGATAGCTTCCGCGGTCATTTGACGGATAGAGTCAAAAAACAACTGGGCAGTATCCGCACAGACATGGCCGTTATTCCGGGCGGCCTCACCGGCGTGCTGCAACCACTGGACGTGAGCATTAACCGGCCTTTTAAGGTTGAGTTCCGGAGGCAATACTCGGAATGGATTGCAAACGGCGATCACGATGAGACTCCGACCGGGCGGCTCAAGAGGGCACCGCTCGCGACTGTGCTGGGCTGGATTTTGACCGCGTGGAATTCGGTGTCTACGGACATTGTATCCCGCAGCTTCAAAGTGACCGGGATTTCCAACGATTTGGACGGAACTGAAGACGACGACTTGTGGGGTGATGAGCCAGAAGAATGCAGCACCAGCTCGGAGTCTGAGGACTCCGCGAGTGATGATGACTGATTGTAAATAGTGATGATTGATGAGGATTATTGTAAATAAACGCGCATTCACTTATTGGTCTGTTTTTACTTGAAAAAAAAAATTTTTTTTTCGTATGTCGCGTGTATGGGCCGCACCCCGAAAATAGGCCCTCGAATTTGTAAAAAAAGTGCGGCCCTTACACGCGTTTATACGGTAAATGGGAAGAGGAATGCTGCAATAATGAAACACAGGGCATTGCGGGGCCACAGTAAGTATTGAGGTGTTGCGTGGAATCTGGAAAGGAGTAATGGTGCCGGCGCTAACGTTCGCAAATGTCATTCTATGCTTAAACTGAGATATCTTGTCGGAGTTGGAAGTTGCCCAAAGATCGGTAGGCGGGTTGGCTTTGGGAGCCCACGGTAAAAACACAAATGAGGCAGTGCGGGGTGACATGAGTTGGGCCTCCTTTGAAATCAGAGAAGCACAGAGCAAAATTATTTTTCAAGAAAGACTCGTGTACATGTACGAAATTAAATGGGCAGCTAAATTGCACAGGTATTTGTACTCGAAAAGCGTGGGCGCAGAATGGAGGAAGAGGTTAAGAAGGTTGGCAACCAGGTACAAGGTAACAGAAACTGTAAATAGACAACCAGGGGTCATCAGAAAGAAAGTGAAAGAAACAGATACAGTTAATTGGACGCAAAGAATGTAAACAAAAAGGAAAATGGAGATTTACGAAAATGACAAGAAAGAAATTACAAGGAAAAATCTGTACGATAACACACAGGGCGGTGCCTTGCTATTTGAGGCTCGAGCCAGTTGCCTTAGGACAAAAACATGCCTGAGCAAATATGCGGAAGTAGATGAGGCATGTGTATGCTGCAGCGAAATCCGAAGTCCACTAAGCTCATTCTGGAATGTGAATATATAAATGTAACTTCATTAATATACATGTCTCAGTGAAGTTAAGCGCCGTGTATACAGAAATACGATGCTGACCGCCGAGAACGTGGGTGTTAATAACTCCTGTGGCGCAGTACTTCTCACGAACGTCGACGATGTTGCCCGACTGACGGTTCTCCATGTTACATTGCTTTAGCTCTCGAACACGGTGGTGTGGTGGAGTACTGACCAACCCAACGTGTTTGACAACATCTATTCAAAATATAAATTCAATTCGGCGTTTTTTTAGGTGAACGTAACAACGATGAAAAAGAAACGAAATCAAATCTGTATCCTCGTGTGTGCTCTACGCTGCTGCCGCACTTCACACACCACAGATGTGCAGTCGGAGGTTCATTTTTGTTGGATTAACGGCCATTAAGTTATGTGCACAGACAAGGCGACAACTCTCCACTGTCGTCTCGCGTGTCCAATCTGTGCTACACATCTTGACTTGAAAATTGTAACAGCGCAAACACATGCAACCACAAAGTAACGAGGACGAGACACAGCGCTTGTGCCTCGTCCTTGCTACTTTGTGGTTGCATGTGTTTGCGCTGTTACAATTTTCAAGTCAAGTATGCACCAACTCGCCCAGAAAGAAGTTTTTATGTGCTACATATCACATCACGGTATACCACAGAGCACATAAGTTTTGACTTTTGGGAGTAATTCAGTGCAGACTATGCGTCGCATGCAGTCACAAGGCGCTCTCCGAACGTATATTGATGTAGGGCGGATGGCTGGTTGTTCCAAGCTCTATCATAAAATATATTAGAGCCACATTCAACGTTCGGTATGCAAAGCGACGCGCACTTTGCTTGCACGATAAGGCGTGCCTTTCCTCAACGTTTCAGCTTTTTCCCGTTCGCACACTAATTCCAGCTGTACCCGGCACTCGCGGTCGGTCATTCGTGATCCAGTATTGCGACGAGCATGAGGCGATGCGCGATTGCTTTCAGCTGCGGCAAGTTGGGCAGCTGGCCGTGACGTCGTTAGCACAAAATGAGTTGCGCACAGCGCCTTTGTTTCCGCGCACGATGCAGCAACCATTGCAGCCACGGGTTCAGCGTAATCGGTGCTCCTTTACCACTAGAAATCCAAGCCACGGAAACCAAAACCAGATGTCTGCGAGGGAATAACTGCCTAAGCTCGGCTCTTAATATTATGTGATCTTTCGGTTTTGTGCACGTATTTGTAGTCTCCAATAACAGTTAAGATATTGAAGCGAAGTACTGCCCAATAAATCAGTGCAGGAGCGATCCCGCGCGCCCGCACTGTATAGGAATGCTGCCAGCTGCAGTCGCATCTTGAAGCTCTCAAACGGCTATCCGGTGCCGAAAGGCGGCTAAATTTCTTTCGGAAAGACCAGTCAGATGTTAAAACGTTCGAGTGAAACATTCCCTGCTGGTGGACGCTACCAACTAGACCACTTGAATAAACAACGGCCACCTAGGTTTTTATAGCGAAGCTTTCTTAAGCTTCCGGTGGTTCGACGTAGGTTGTCGGTTTTCGGTAGGGAGCCTACGCGTGATGTAGGGCTCCCTATATACATGTATGGTCTTTCTATTCCCGCCTCACAGACACGTGAGGCACTCGCCAGGACCGACAGCGTACTGCCAGTGAGCGCACTTTCGTTGTGTGCAATCGAACCCTAAATCACGACATAAAACATGTGCGTAAAATGTCGCCTCACAGGTACCCCCAATACGCACATGCCTCTCAAAGGAACACTAAAGAGAAAAATGATTTCTTCTGTATGAGTAAATTACCCGTGTACAACATCAAAAACGCCACACTTACCACGGTAACACATCTCGTAAGTCAGACAAATCGCAATAAAAAAAAAGAAAAGAAAAAGAAAAAAAAAGGAAAAAAAAGAAACGGGTGGCCACGCCTCCTTGAAGTTCCTGAGCCAGTTCACTAGGCAGTCACGGATGTTGAAAGCATGTTCTAAGAACTAGTAATTCGTTATCGGTAAAGATAGACTACATTGTGTTCTAAAAGAGGGAAAGTTGAAGATGACGAGTTTCGGGATCTTTTGCTAAGCCAGGGCCGCCAATATCCCCCCAAAAAGGATACTTTGAAATTCGTGACGTCACAGCGACGTAGAGGCGTTGGGGAAATTCAAAAAACTAAAACTTCGACCTTCATTTCCTCTTCTAACACTCAACGTATTATTTCGATATTAACGACAACAGAGTTTTCAGAGAACGCTTTATCCGTCTGAACTGTTTTCTTTTTTTTTCTTTAGTGTGCCTTTAACGGATTCACAGAGCCGTCGCATTCTAAAGCTCCTTTGAAATTTCTTATGTGTAGCCAACCTTTATTTTCGGGCCACCGCGCACGTGCTCCTTCCTGGCCAATGCTACAGAGTGGGCTATGGGCCTCTGTGAAACGAGTGGCGCAGAAGCCTTAGATGTATTTACGTGTCTGTACTGCGACGCAAGAGGCGTGCTAGGTACGCGTCCTTGCTCTCTCTGCGTTCATCTCTTCCGAGGACGAGAATCACACACCATCCTCGCGACATCGCTGCGTCAAGGTGTCGCAGTGTGCACCCGGCTGAACTGATGCTTTCCATGTCGGCACAGCTTGCGGACGGTGCAGCGCACAATGTGCGACATCGAAGTCGTGACCTGCCCTTAATTTGCATAAAGTTTGAATGCGATTACTCGCTGCGTAGAATTAAAAGATAGGGACAATCGCATTTAGCGTCGCTTCACGTAGAATGCAACGTGCGCGTTGGATCCGCATAACACTTCTTTCTTTTTTCCAAGCGTCACTTTAACGACTGTATTATGCCCGAAGCAATAAACTCCAACGTCTAGTTCTCATAAAGGAACACTCTCGGTAGTTCATAATAGATGCAATCGGCACCACTGGACACGTTTGATTAGTAACGTTGCTTGCCAGCGATGCAAATTGTGGCAGTACGCTCACTTAAAATTCAGCAATAAACAGCCAGTCGCCTCGTGTTCTCTTCACCTCGAGGCGCCTCTTTTGGCGGCGTACGACAGCGGCGTCTCGCGCCAGAAACGGCCGTCACATACCTGCGCGGTAGGCACGGCTGAGGCCAGGAATGAAGCTCCTCTGGCAAGAACTATCTTCGCAACCCTTCTCTACTTTTATTTAAGTACAGTCGATGGTGTGGCGCCAGTTATTACGTAAGGTTCCTAGGCACTTATTTCGCCAAAGGTGAGCTGGTGACGGTGATAGCGCGCGTCACGGGACCGGAACGCGGTTGTCGGGCGAAGAGGCACACCCGGGCTCGTGCGGCTGACGCGGCCATGGTGCACAGGGAGGAGGATGGCACGCAGAGTGAGATCAATCTTTCATTCTGCCGACCATAGATATATAACGCGGTGGTTAATGAGGAGGTATAACGAGGAAAAGACAGTTAACGGCAATGAAGAATCAGTTGCTTGTGGACTACACATATCTATCTATCTATCTATCTATCTATCTATCTATCTATCTATCTATCTATCTATCTATCTATCTATCTATCTATCTATCTATCTATCTATCTATCTATCTATCTATCTATCTATCTATCTATCTATCTATCTATCTATCTATCTATCTATCTATCTATCTATCTATCTATCTATCTATCTATCTATCTATCTATCTATCTATCTATCTATCTATCTATCTATCTCTCTCTCTCTCTCTCTCTCTCTCTCTCTCTATATATATATATATATATATATATGTATATATATATATATATATATATATATATATATATATATACTGCACAGTACGTAAATGATCTGTCTCTAATTAGCCATTTCTGCGTTCATTGCACCAGTGTCTCAACGCTTCCCCACCTTCTTGGCGACTGCTGCGTATTTTGTGTATTCCGTCATTGCCTTCCATTGCGTGACGCTTTAAAGATGTTCTTTGGATTGCACCAAGTGTGCTGTCGCACTCTCTAGATCACATTGATCAAATCGAGAATGTCGACGCTAAATACTGATCATTGTGTGCGTGTACTTTTATTTACCGATTGCTTTATGTCATTTTCGCCTATTCACCTGACGGCCAAATGTTGCGCGAAAGCCGCTATGAAAGTTCCCTGCATTTCCAATATCATCAAATTAATCAATCAGCCGGTCGCTGACGTTCGGTCGGTGACGAGTTCAAGCACGCTCCACTCGGGCAAAACGTAGGCACGACGAGCTGTGCTCTGCGTGATTTCGCAAACGAAGAACATGTTGGCAAATAACTTGCCGCGGAGGCTCAGCTAGCGAGTGAAACCACGAACGATGTCCCGTTATTTTGAGGAGAACATCGTGCCGCACGTTTCTACAGTTGCAACACGAATAGTTGCACGGAGGTGGCCGTTTCGTGTACTCATATAAAGAACGCCTGATTCGGAGCGCTGACGAGTTTCCGAGAGTCTGAGAATCCAGCGAACCACGCCTCGAGAGGTTACTCGAGAAAGCAGCTCGCTGCACGTATATTAATGTTTGATTTGCCGCAGAAGAGGACCAATTAGGTAAGCTTGACGCATTGAATTCTTCCTTGGTAACTGTTCTAAGGCGCAGGCCCAGCGGTCATGCGTGAAACAGATTTACTCTACGGGTCCATTACCGCAGATTGGTAGCCGAGGAGGCGCGGAAACATGACTGCGGCATTAGTTGGCACTCAATGCGCCTATAGTTGTGAAACCGGCCGCCGTACCTCCGACCACACGTCAGTGTGACGCACGGAGGTGACACGCACATTAATGCACACCATGCCGTGTCAAATTTGCATGTTGCTAGTACGAAACAATTCGTGCCGCCCTCCCCACCCCCACACCCGGTTTTCTTTACGCTTATGTGAAGCTCGTATGCTGACGTCCAAGTATAATGAGCGCTTCACACGCACCGACACCACTGCAGCTGGCCCATCGAGCAATTTTCGACAGCGTCGGTGGACGATTCTGATAACTTCTCCATGGCGGCTTGGACAATGAGCCGTTTGTAAAATAAAGTTATTTCTCTCTATCTGTTTTTTACGAGTCTTGTGTTGAGGGCCCAAGGCCTCAGGACCAGCTACGGCTGGTGAAGGGATTGGCCATCAGCATAAGGTCACGGCTACCCGGAATATGGTGGCCGTCCAGCTCCAGGCATCAAGTGCTTTATCACTGAACTAAAGTTTATTCACAAACTCACGCACACACTCTCTGTCTTTCCTGTGAACAGCTTCTAATTGGTCTCAAGGATGACGATGATAACGATTATGATGATGATCCCATGCAATTGCACAAGAAGCCGGCGGTAGAGCAATGAGACAAGAGGTCAGCGATCAGAATAGCAGGAATACTAATAAAAAGAATATTGAAAACAGCTGGTGTTCGTCCTTTTCCTATGCTCCTGTTTTCTTTTTACTTCTACCACATGAAAAGTAGTAGCCTCCACTATTTAAAACCGACTAAATCTCCTTGTGGTATTTTTATTTCAATAAAGGAAATATAAGTAAAAAGAAGACTTGAACTCGTTCAGCGCAAATTGCCCTAATTTAGCGGCCAGAGCACTGAAACCACCAATTCTTGCATTTTTTGCTTCCACTTGGCCTCGCTTACTTTCCCCTTATGCGGGGGAATTTCTATTGTAACGAGATTGGCTCCAGGCACGCACTTTCTCACGTACTGGATCCGCCAGCGTTCGTGTAAGCAAAACATCGCACAAGAAGAAAGCAAAGCTCTCTCTCTCATATATATATATATATATATATATATATATATATATATATATATATATATATATATATATATATATATATATATATATATATATATATATATACACACTTCTGCGCGGTCTAGTACGCCCGCCTGCTGCTCATACGCGCTCTACGTCGGTCATTTCGTGCACAGCCTCAACTACACATGCATCTGTAGGCTCTCGCATGTCATCGACACTTGAAACGCAGTAAATATTTGGAGAGGACGTGGTTCTCAAGTTGCTCAGCCGTCTTCGGCCACCTCGAATGCGGCGCCTGCCCCTATAGCCCTTTCGCGCCAGGTACTTTTTAATTTACGACGGGCACTCTGTCTTCGACACTGATTACTCAGGCACGCATACTAATTACCTGTGCTGGGCAAAGCGCCCAGGTAGCCCACAAGAATGACAACGCTGCTGGGACTGTACTGACGACCTAAGAACGCCTTCTTTCTTTCGTTCTTTTTTGTTTTTAAATAACTATCGGTTCACGTGCTTAGAACCTGGTGAAACTGGGGGCGCGCACTGTATTGGAGTCGCAGTATCCGTCCAGAGGTGAATGAGAAATTCGATTAACACTGCCCGAGGCCTTGGTCATTAAAAATAATAAAGGAGAGGTTCCTGAATCTGAAGTGGTGAATAGTAAAAGTCAATTGAAATGCTGGTGGCGCAAGTGCCCTTATGTCAGACTGAATGCTTTGTTAGGAGGAACCGTGCCTAGTAAGGGCCGATAATAAACGCCCATGACACGCAAGAAAGTGAGGAACTTGGTGAAATCCTCTAGCACTCAGTGTCAAAGGTGATGCTCGTAATATCCATTCACGAATGCCCAATATCTTTACATAAGCCAGGCACAAGATCCGACAGAAATACGCAGAAAAAAAAAATCACAAGCAGCGTGCGGCTAGGCAGCAATTACTTTATTGCCAACTATACTATCTTGAATATTTTTTGAAGTGAATAATGGGATCAGTTATTCGTAGTTACAGTGAGAACATTCGATTGCACTAACACATATTGATTTCTAGAATGAGTTCTTGGTTTGCATTTAGGTTAAGGCACTAATTACCCTTAGCGTCTCTACGTATGAATATCCGCATTTGTCCCGCTCCTCACAACTTGACCTCCCACTGTGCTGCTAAGGACAGGCACCTCAAGAGAGAAATACACCTGATGGCCGTTAATAAATTTCTCGCATCGTTACGTTTACACACTGTGAATCAATTCTGATACTGTGCTAGGAATTCGCCGGTTTTCCTATAAATTTCTCTTTGTTTATTTATGATTAAACTAGCCCATAAAGATCCATATGTTTACCATAAACCGTTGATTTTAGCGCCTGTGCGAGCTGTTCTGTCATTGATGAGACCTCGGACTTTCTGCCTTGTGGAGTAGTCTATATATATATGTATGTATGTATGTATGTATATATATATATATATATATATATATATATATATATATATATATATATATATATATATATGTGTGTGTGTGTGTGTGTGTGTGTGTGTGTGTGTGTGTGTGTGTGTGTGTGTGTGTGTGTGTGTGTGTGTGTGTGTGTGTGTGTGTGTGTGTGTCGTTCTTGAAATAGTGTGATCTCCGGTGATACACACATATTTTTCCTGTTCCTACTGCTGCGCTGTATGACGATGTTCTATTTTAGTCGTTGCGTTGTTTCACGTTGCTTTTCCCTGCCTATCTTTCACTTCTACGATCCTGTCTGTCCCCTCCATCTTGAAGAGCTGGCGGGTGCCGTATTCCTCCCGGTGGCGCTTGTCAGCCTGTTCCTCCTGTTGTTTCCCTTTGCGTGCATTTGCATATGGCGCTTTCAATGCAAACGATTAAAATAGTAATTGCTGTTCGTTAAGACGGCACGCTTGTACACAGTGATCAAAGCTTTACAACAGAACGCTGTCGCCTGTATATGTAGCTTTGCGTGGCCGACAGAGACATTTCCTACTGCCGCTGTCACATGGCGTCAACAGGACGGCTGTTTTCGCGTAAAACGTCGCATTTATCGTCTGATCGCGCTCGCGCCGCACTGAAGGCGGCGCACCGGCAAGGCGACTGTTGTTTTCTTGCTTTTATCGACTGGAGCCTGCGAGATCCCCCGGGCACGGTGCCTACGCACGCGCAAGTGATACTGCCAACTGTGCTCGCTGTACGGACGTCATCGAGCCGTGTTGTACCGAAAGAGGAGCCCGGGCGGAGGCCATAAAGCGCGTGGAAGTCGCAGCAGCTTAAGCTCGCTGCCAATTTCGTGACCGCCCGGAGGTACCGGCTGAAGTATGCAAAATACTCCTGTAATAAAACCAGGCATGCTCGCTCGCCCGCAGTTTTAGACAGAGGTCACTGAAAAAAAAAAAGATAACACCAGCGCCAGTCATTAAACGGTACTTCTGCCAGCAGGGGCGTAATGGGACGTGCATGGATTTCTGTAGATGTCCTTCCTTTCCGCTTGAAACGCCGGTCTTGCTTGTAACGGTCATGTAATCCGATAGAGCTTGCGAACAGTGTCGCGAGAGAAAGATAAACGGGGTGGGAAAGGCAGGGAGGTTAACAGGGGAAGATTCTGGTTTGCTACCCTACACTGGGGGAAGGGTAAGGCGAAGCGAAAGATGGAAGAAATAGTCGGAGAGAAAAAGCAAAGGCAGGAGAAAAAAAATAGAGGAGGTTGCGAACGTTCGCGACAACTGCAGTCTCCATAACAGGCCATTCGAACGCAAACATTTCAAGTGTGCCTCCTTGACTGTCTTGTGGTGTGACGACTGTATGCGTCGGCGTTGCAGGGTCGTCTGCTCCGAAAGCGACCGGTCGTCAAGACGTGCAAGCGTGGTACAGCAGTTTTTGCTGTACGAAAAATACGACTATCATATCCATCTATACACTGATGGTTCAACCACCTTCCCATACAAAAATGCTTCCTTACTTTCTTTAGAACTTTTATCAACATCCTATCAACTTTAGTAACATCCTATTGACTTTTACTTTTTAGTAACGTTTGTCAAAAGAAAGTTGGTTACTTCTTTTCTAACTTCAGTATGTAAAAAGAAAGTTACTAGAAAGTTAAGACACACTATTTTAACTTTTCAAAAACACGATTCAATAGGAAGGTAATAAAAATAATTATGTTCTTAAAGTACATAACCCAAGTTACAAAACATGCATGAATATTATTCAATAAGGTTATAATTATTCAGTGAACATAGCTGGTGCAAGACAGTGTTGTTTCATGGACAGGTGTAACTTTCCACAATTTGCAATCAACTTTCTAGTAACACTGGTTACTACAAAGTTGTTAAAAATGATTTAGTGAAAAATGAACATATAACAGCATCTGAACTATAAATGAATATGCAAAGACTGGCTGCATTAAAAAAATGTTTTTTTTTTGCACAGTAACTGTTTTCCTAATTTTTAATCAACTTCCTAGTAACAGATGATAGCAGAATGTTCATAGAAAAAAAATGCTTCTAATACCGGACGCTAAGAGAAAATATGGTCTCACCAATTCAAGATGTGGGCACGTATTCTCGAAAACACGAGAGCTAGTGCCATGGGAAGCGTGTATATGAGCGGTGATCATGAATTTGTGCTCAGTAGGTGTCAAAGAAGCCCGTAGGCCATGCACCACCGCACTAGACGGCGCGCTGATCGGCTCGTGTTCGCCAACTAAAGCGGGAGACACACGGTCCGATTTGGTGTCCGATCCGGCGTCTGACGCGCCGAAACTGCAGCCCGAATCGAGGTGTTTTGCCGTGCCGAAGCGTCGGATCGGACGTCCGGCGTGCGACAAACCGGGCAGATTTTCATCGTTCGACGTGTCCGACAACTGCACCGTCGTCTGGCCGCAGCCATTGGCAGCGCGGCTGGCATGTGACGTTCTCTGACGTTCCCTCCACGGAGGCGGTGCTGGCTTTCCGGTTTCTCGCAGTTATTCTTTTTCCTTGCCTGCTGCAGTTTGTTTCTGACATGAAATAGTTACCAGTTCAGTAAAATTATCTCGAACGTGTGCCTGTTACGCAAACCAGCGCCTTGTACACTAGCGCTAAGCTACTGGTGAGATCGGGAGCCGCGACGCGAGGGCATTTCGCGAGCAGACATCACACACCGACCGTCTGAGCGAGGCCGCTTGCACGTTTGCCCTTCGCAACGACTGCGTCGAGTAAACCAATTGTATTTAATTACGGCCGACCTAAGTGTACAGTGTTCATTGTTTTGGCAAAAATAAGCACTCTTCGACGAGCTCGGACTGGATCGCAAGCGCCGTCGGCTGCAGCGTCCGCCTAGCTATGCCTACCGGCCCTATCGCTGGCTTTAGCGGAGCCGTCAGTGGACAACGCGCCGTCGTGAAGTGTTCTGTCACTCACAGGGGCATAAGTTTATCGACAGCCTTCGCGTAAAGCGAAGCAGTGTGGTGCAGAGTTGTTTATATTGCGTTTCTCGACGTGGATATCAACTCAAGCTGGGGAGTTGGATGTGGGCGGAGCTTACGCGCCGCTCATGCCGTAGCATGCAGCGCCGCACGTCGGATCGGACACCGAATCGTACCGCGTGCGTCTGTATAGCTCGCTCATGGTTCGCCTGAAGTCCCCGTATACACTTTATAAATAAGGAAGCCTACCTAGGCACTGTAAACCCAATTATTGGGGCCTAAATGCCTCTCCGCCTCCTACTACGGCTTCCTTTGAGTCACAGTCTGATCTCGAAGGCCATGCTTTTGCAACCTGCATGCACCTGAAGCAATTGCGAATCTTGAAGGCAACATCCGCTTAGTTTTTATTATATATACATTTCCTTAAACTTCGTATCACAAAGTACAAAGTACACACTTCTGGACCAAATAAATTTATTAAAAGACTCTATCAAATGTTATTAGGAAAAAACACGCAATTTTTTCATTTAAGATACATTTTTCTAAAAAACCGCAGAGTGGCGCTACTGTAGTATTTGTTTGGTCGACACACCACGTTGGTTGTCGTAAGTGCTCCCTGCAGTAAGGTGGTATTTGAGGTAAATTTTAGAAGTGCCTAGACAAAACGTGCTGCTTGTTGTGTGCAGTGACCATCCCAAACCCTCCGGACTCGTGTAACGCCATTAGTTCGCCGTGTGTTTCGAGCGATCCACCAGTGTCGTCAGTGAGTGCCCTAGTACAGCTCCCGTCCGAACTGCCTTTGTTCTGCCGAGCTGCTGCCGGCGCTGTTCTGCCGAGCTGTTCTGCCGGCGCTCTCGTCAAAAGTCTGGTACTGGGGCTTCGAATTGTAGTGTTTGGAAGACTGTTGAAGGTTGTGCTTTTGTGGAGCTGGAGTTCATCGGCAGTTCTACAGTGCTTGCGCCAGAGAAACGTCGGTGCTTCTGTACCTGTTAGACGAAGGAGCGTTTGCCAAGTGGTAGTTCTGAACTTAGTGTCACACATTACTTCCCCCCTCTTCTTTGGCTTCTGGATTGGATTGGCGCGGCTCGCTACGTGCTTGCGCGCGCTTTTCCGAGCGCAGATTGGTGTGCGCCTGGTTGCTGCACTAGGCTGTTATGCGATCGCTTTTTGGACCGCAGATTGATGTGAGCCTGGTTTCTGCACTAGGCTTTTGCACGATCGCCTGCTTTTTGCACTGGGCTTTCAAAAGGCGAAGTGAGCGTCGCTTACTGCAGGCGGCAAGTAATTTGGCTCACGTACTGCGTGAGCAAAAACATAGGCACGTGGCTCATGAAGGAGATGACCGGCGACTTGCTTAATCTGTCGGACCATGTCATCGCCGACTGGAGGAACTACGCTCGTGAGGTCGTGCGGGACGAGCTGCTGGCGCGACCCCCACTCGGTGGCCCCGGGAGGATTGTGCAAATTGATGAATGCCTCCTTCGCGGCAAGCGAAAATACAATCGAGGCCGCCTGACGACGGGCGACAACGTTCCGCCGAGCCGTCAAAATTACGGCGGCATTGCAGATCGTGGACCATGGGTATTCGGTATGATCTGCGTGACCACCGGGGAGCTCCGACTATTCAAGGTCGACCGACGAGACGCGGCGACGCTAGGCCCCATTATTGCAGCCAACGTTGAACCGGGAACCACCATCCACAGTGATGAATGGGCCCCATACAACTGCATCCCGAACTTGGTGGGGGCTAACGGAGCAAGACTGAATTTGCAATGGGAGGCTGTTAACCACAGCATGAACTTTGTAGACCCAATCACGGGCGCTCACACCCAGAAAATCGAAAGCTACTGGCAGAAGGTGAAGCGCTACCTCGACTCCGCCGGCTACAGGGTGACTCCACAGCTTCTCGAGTCGCACCTGATATGGCTATGGTGGGCATCGATTAATGGGCACATGCGCTGCAAGGACTCGTTTCTGCGTTTATTTGAAGCGATCGCACGGCGCTACCCACTGTGACATAGTAATGGAAAATAAAGCGCACTTTTCTGACCCTTTGCTTTTGTATGAATGTTTCCCGGCATTGCTGCGCGCTTCCATACACGGTAGGCCCGCGGCGCTGCACTTCCGCATTAAGCGACGCTCACTTCGCCTTTTGAAAGCCCAGTGCAAAAAGCAGGCGATCGTGCAAAAGCCTAGTGCAGAAACCAGGCTCACATCAATCTGCGCTCGAAAAAGCGATCGCATAACAGCCTAGTGCAGAAACCAGGCGCACACCAATCTGCGCTCGGAAAAGCGCGCGCAAGCACTTAGCGAGCCGCGCCAATCCAATCCAGAAGCCAAAGAAGAGGGGGGAAGTAATGTGTGACACTAAGTTCAGAACTACCTTGCCAAGTCTTGAAAGGTAAGCAAGTTTGGCGCTTGCGCGCATTCTTGAAGCTTATGATTTGCGTAATGAGCGTTGTGTAACTAGCTAGAGCAAAGCGCTTTCCTATCGTATGTTAGCCATGTTGCTGTGCACATTTAGCAAGCAATTTCGCGAAAGCTTCCTCTGATGTTACAGCGTACTTGCATTCTGCTACCCGCCTTGATTGCTATGCCTGAATGGGCACACAATTATGAAAACACATTGAAAGTTTGTGTTCGTTCGGCAGTGCGTAATAATTTGAAGACTGCGATTTTGTAGCAATACTTACCCCTCGATTCTATATCACTCTTCTCGCCCACCGCTAACGGCCGGCAGCTGCAGTACGTAGCACGGGCCGGGGCGTCGGTCAGCCTACTAACGAATAGCGCAAAGGAATACCATCGCTACAAAATCGCGGTCTTTAAATTATTACGCAAATTTTGTGCACAATGAGATGTTATAAACACACCTTGCATGTACATGAAAAAAAGGTTTACAACAGAGATGACATATATGCATGGGCACATATATGTGTCAATAAAATACTCGAGCCTCTTTCTGCCTACAGAAAAAGAAGTTATGTCTTACTCGAGGGCATGGCTGCTTGTAATAATGAACCTCTAAGGGAAGGTTTTCTCTAATCCCTATTTTTGATATCTAAATGCTTATGTGGCATGTACAAACTGCTTGCATCCATTTCTCATTGGGATGAGCTGTCTGAAATTTATTTTCAGTAATAATTGCAATAATTAACTACTTTCACCTGTCTTCTAATGACTAAAGTTCTATGCTTCTACCTTGACAAACCTTTTGTGAAATTAGTTTGATGAGGCCCAATATACAGCGCTTTCTAAATTGA
Organism: Dermacentor albipictus; assembly: GCF_038994185.2. Classification (NCBI taxonomy): domain Eukaryota; kingdom Metazoa; phylum Arthropoda; class Arachnida; order Ixodida; family Ixodidae; genus Dermacentor; species Dermacentor albipictus. Next base: position 142,073,461 of record NC_091823.1, on the reverse strand, counting down.
AGGTATCAGCACCTATTAAAGACTACGCTAACTATGAAAATGCTGCTTGCGTATATTGTTTATTCACTCTGTCAGACAAAATCTTTACACTCAAGTGCAGTCAGTAAATTTAAAAGTGCATGCCTGCAAGGGGAAGTCAGAATTGTATTTGAAGACAATTGCATCTTGTTTGATAGTTCTTGAGCACTTGTGCGCCACTAATCGAGCACAGCTTGGCCCTATACTCGATGAGGCTTGAAGCTTTCAATGTCTGCTAATCACTAAAACAGCACCAGATCTCACTCTGTGTCAAGGGGTGGCACACATTTGCTTAGTTCTAGGCAGATGCATGTCTTTCTTTCGCATTGAAGTTCCCAATACTTTCTAGTCTTACGTAAAAGTACACAGCTCAGTACAATGCATGTATGGTATACGTAAGGCTGCTTTGTTCTTTAAACCGAATCAACAAGAAGCAGCGACTTCCGTTTTTGCAAACCTTACCCTACTTCCTAACCATTCCTTGATCAAATGCGTATAAAATGAATCTTTGGTTGTTGTATTCTTTCACAGGTAGACATCGGTGACGGTGTATACGTTGAAAAGGGCCTGCTGAAGAGCCTGTGCCTGGATGCTGACAACTCAGGCTTTCACTTCGCGGAGGGCCTCCTTAAAGCTCCTTTTTCAATAGAAGACGTTGAAGGGAGGTCCTTCTTTGGGCGGCTGTCAAATGCCTTCCACAGAAGGATCTGTTGGATTCCAAGAAGGTCAACACCATAGTAGGTATGTGTCACAAAGAAGCATCTTAATATTCTTTGTGCAGTTTTCAACAAAACTCCTTTCATGCTAATTTCAATGCTATCTTAGGGTATACTCCTTTCTTTCCTGCTAAAATAGCTATTAACCTGATTATAATAGCATATTATAATGCAAGCTTTGCCACCATAACTAGAAAATTGTCATTACTGTTGGCATGTGTATTTTTGTGATAGAGGCCCTGGTCATGTGAATGCACTGATAATATAATATCCTGTCTTGTGGAAAGCTAACATGTTTAGTAACAAGCTCACTTTGACAATGTCTGCCTGCACAACAAAGGCATTTTGTAATCTTGCTGTAGAACGTCCGTAATGCCTGTTCAACTGCTTACATGTTGCTTGTATCATTTCGTGTTTCTTAAGTGCAACATAAAAATCAACTCTTCTATGTACCTGTGCCCAAGCAAAGCTGCAGCATAGTTATGACTGACACCTTGCCTTTCCTAAGATAATTCACACATGAAACTTCCATGTACTAGTCACAATACGAATATCAAAGTTCATTAAACTGAAGTTGATTTACAGGTTTTGTTTGTAGATGACAATTGGTACGATAGAGTTTATGTGTCGTGCATCTGTTGGTGTTATGCACATCCATCACGCTCCCAGCTTTAATGCACGAATTCAGTCATTTCATGCATTTTTAGGACTTTGCACAAAACAGCTGGAGATGTTTATAGCTCACAGGATTGAAAGCTTGTCTCTTGTGCACTTCTCATGGCATTTCTTGTCTCATGTCACTGTAGCAAAACTAATATATTGCCTTTTTTCTTCTCGTTTCTAGACTACACAGCGCAACATTTCAGCCTACTTCCAGGGCAGCTGGAGAACTCGTCCCCCTTACTAGCCCGGGGATATTAAATGGATGTGTTCAAGCACAAATGGAAACCCGTCTTCTTCTGTTGCATGCCACACCTAGCCACTTGGCAATCACTATTCGCCGAAGACAGATAGTTGACAGGATGTTACTAGCAAGTCGTTAGGATATATAAAGGTGGTTAATAAATAGTCATTGCACAGTTTTTAGGAAGCAAATAAAAATTTTATTCAGAGATAATCAAAGCTTACTTTTGCAATATATAATTGCAAAAGTAATTACCTCTGGATAAAATTTTTATGTACTTTCTAAAAACTGTGAAGCGACTATTTATTAACCACCTTATACATCCTAACGACTATCTAGTAATATCCTGTCAACTATCTGTGGCGAATAGTCGAGAGGATGTTACTAGCAAGTAGTTAGGATGTATAAAGGTGGTCAATAAATAGTCGCTTCACAGTTGACACTTTCTAACGACATAAGATAATAAGCAGTCGGTAAGAATTCTACCGACATTTTATATCTATACTTTCAATTCAATATCGGTGGCCAATAGTCGGCAGGAGGTTACTAGGAAGTTGTTACGGTGTCTAAAGACGTTTTATAGAATGTCGATAGGTTTTAGTAACATTTGTCTAAAGACGGTTTATAAAATGTTACTAAAATTTTTTGTAAGGGTTGGCCAGTTCTGCAGGATCAGTGTTTTTTTTTTTTCCTGCGAAAGTCACCTTGCTGAAGTTCAAGACATCACATCAGACGATATCGACAGCCGCGGAGCTTGCTGCTCGTCGTAGCCCATTTCGCATAATTCGAGGGAAACCCCGCTCAAAAATGGGGAATTTTCAGTGACTCTAAGGCAGCTCTACATTGCTTGCTTTCTGCCTTACGCAGTTGACCCTACGAAGAACTAGTTCTAGAAATCTGAAAGCTCCTTAATCGTCTCGTCGAGCAAGGGACCCGACGTCACATTTACGTGGCTCCATAGCAACTGTGGCCCAATGGGCAACGGCCATGCCGACAGAGCTGCTCGATCTGCTCATAAAGACGGCTTGAAGGAACCGATCCCGCTGTCAAGAATAACGATACATATTAGCTTAACATAGTGTTCGAGTGTTACCATACCGCTGTTCCGAAAAATGGTGCTCTGTGGCAGCATTTGGCACGTGATATTCCTACGCGCCACCCCCGGAAACATCATCGTCGACAACGCCACAATGAGCCGAATGAGCAGGCCCCTCAATGTACAATTGCGGAAGTATTCGAAATTTCGAATGTGACTCGAAAAGCCTTCTCATTTGATTCGTATACGATTGGAGAACTGATTATTGTCACATTGTCAAATTGTCAAATATTCGCTTATTGTAGAATATAAGGGTAACAAAGCTCACTGAAGTCTCGAGGGACGGAGACCGATGTAAGTGATGACTGTCCCGAATGATTCTGCTGCTGGAGAGTCGCGGCTGTTGCACATAAGCGCACCAGTTCCTGAGCGAATGCAAGGGGTGCATAAATACTTCTCAATATTTTCCAGTCAAGAAAAATAATTCCTCGCTTTTACGCATCCGTCATGGTAACTTGTATGTTGTCTCAATTTAGTAAGACGTTATTATTTAACCAGCCTCACCATATTTACTTCGCCTTAAAACAAGCTGCGGTGCTCTAGTATCGCACTCTTTTCATTCAACAAACACAGCAATTTGCGTGCATTTATTGACGCCTTGTTTCCTTGTTTTATTATCGTCATTTTCATATGGTGCGCCAGATAACTGAAAGGATGTTTTTTCCCTTAATTACAAGCTGTTATACTGGCCCGTATTCCACTTACGAACGGCAATACGCGCATGCGTCAACTTCAAGTAGTGCAAACAAGGCTAATTTTTTGACTGCGACGGATAGCACACGAACTTCCTACTTCTTCAGAAATCAGTAAATATTGAACACTCTATTTGATATTCGGCCGTCATCTTTTTCTAATATTTGCACTCGGTCTGATTCTAAAATCGCACTATTCAAACACCCGCACCAATAACCTTTGTCTTGCAACGGCTTACCTCCTCCTAGGTGTATACGATTTTCCTAATTTCATCACATTACCGAATTCTACGCCGTCCTTGACAGCACTTCCCTCATGGCAGCCCCCACTCGGTAACTCTGATACACCATCAGTTATATGTTATGCAAATTACACGGCCCCACCCAGCTCCATTCCTGCCTCTTGATGTTCTCGAGTAGGACATCGGCCAGCACCGTTTCCTGTTTAAACCACACCGCTATCTTCGTGTATCGCAACCATATGGGCCTTCCATTCCTCGTTCTGTGGCCCACTACGCCTTCTCTAGATTCTGTTCAAGCTCCTTTGTCATCCTTTACGGCTTGACCCAATAGGCAAGCACGGGCAGAATGTACAGATTTAATTATTTATTTTAACACACTGCAAGCCTGCAGGGCTATCGTGGGGTGGGAAGTAGAACATGCAAATATTGCAACATCGGGAACCATTTACAATGTAAAATTAATTACTAACAGCACACGAAAGGAATTCAGCAGGCGATCGAAATCAGACATGATCAGGTAAGGGGTGTCAGTGTCTTACAATGCAGCAAGACCTTAAAAAGAATAGTAATAATCTGTGCTTAAATAAACCCGGGTACCGTTATGAAAGACAGATGTGTTCAACTCATGATAGCACCCAGTGGACTAAGTCCGTAATGTTGACTCCGTGGACGTGATGTAGCCGCTGAACAGATAAAATCGTGGAGAGTTTTTCACAGCATGAGAGAGAGAGGGGGGGAGAGTAAGGAGAGGAAAGGCAGGGAGGTCAACCACACGAGCGCCCGGTCTGCTACCCTGCACTGGGGGTAAGGGAAAGGGGGAACAGAAAGAGAGGAAATAGGAGAGAGTGAGCCCAACAGTGCACGTGAGATGATGCCCAGGGACACTATAAGCGGTCTCATAAACTGGTGTATGCTGAAAAGTAGGCCTTAAATATTCGACGTGACGGTGGGTATAGACAGCGAGGGAAGATGGAGGTTGCGAAGACGGGAACTGAAGTGAAAAAATGCCTGTCCTAGCATACTGCATCGCACGCGGTTGATTGGATGTTTTTTTCTATAGGATAGCGGTAACCTGCCAATCACGAAAGCAGTGTCAGCGTAATATCTCTGATTTCTGTAAAGAAGGCGTGGTGATTAGGCGTTTCAAAAGTAGCAGTGACGCAGCTAAAGAATCTCCGATAGGTCGCTTTATTTTACCTGCAATGGCTACAAAATTATAAAGGAAACACGATAACGGCTGCCACCGCTGCTTCGCATCAATAAACTCGGGGCACTCCGTGCACACTCCATCGGCGCGTAACGATAGCAGTCGCTTTAAAGGTGCAAGCAAAGAGATGGGCAGATGGGGATATGTTGACAGCAACCGCCTTACTCCCTTTGAGCACACTGCCCTGCGCACCCCTATGAGAGTTTGACATTTCGCTACCGGGCAGGTTACGTGCCATTTTATTTGTATTTCCTGCCGAAGAAAATGAAAACGTAGTATCAGCACCACTGAAGCTTTCTGAACCGTGTTCTCCGGACGCGATTACTTCTCTCTGTGTGTTTAAGTAGGTACTGCATGTGGAGAGGCTTCGCGGGAACAAGCTGCGGTACCGCTCGCTGAAAGCAACCCGTATTATCAGACGCGCAGTGCGTACCCATCCTTGTTCTCGGCCAATGAGTGGGCCGTCGACAATGCCGCGGGCTGTTTGCATTCGAGCAGCACACTGACAGATTCGCCGACGGGATTACGTAACGTCCCAATGCAGAAACGGGGTTTCGCGTCACAGCGCATAGTGGAAGACTCGGGATAAGTTTTGAAGGTCTGGCGAGACTCGTACGCACGAAGTGCGCGAATATCGTACACGGAGGTGTTTTTGACATTCAGCATCCGTCGCGGTGCGGTTACGGCGGCCACCATCGGTATACCACGTGATGACAATCCGAACGTCACGGATGTTGATCGACACAGCGGACGGTGGCCGCCAAGTTATGTAAGACCGCGAAGGTTGAGAGTCGCTCAAAAGTAAGCATACAGACTCGACGTCACGTCTGAGAGGAGGCGCACTCGCACCCAAGGCGATCCTTATTTCTCGCCTCGGCACGCACAAGGAGCGGCGACACGTGACCACCTCGGCGCGTGCGCTTGTGTCCAGCGCTATTGGCGGCGAGGAGTTACGGAGTCGCCCTCTATCGGAAGCGCCTCGCTGCCGTAGTATGAGGGATCACGTGGGTACGCTCCTCATAGGTTTTGCTGTCAGCGCTCACTGAAAACACCACGCGCGAGCTCTCCCGGACATTTCTGTAACTACTTTCGACACGAGAGAAGTTTCTTACTGTCTAAATAATAATCTTGGGCAAGCTGAAAGCACACAATCGTTTACAGCCGCTATCTCTTTACCGAATACGTACAGTGAACGCCACTGCGCGCGGTCGCCGCGATGGAGTCTCCCGAACCGGCTTCTTGCGTGAAAGGTAGGTAAACGCTGAGAGCAAACTATGTGAAATATGTTGTTATAGTGTTTGCATAACTAAATGGAGCGTAATAGAATGAAGCCTCAATGCAGCGATCGCGCAGATTCGCAGCGACCGACTGCGCGTCTGCATACTTGTCCACGCACTGTTTCGCTTTCTCCGCGCGCGCGTTTTCGCACCGTGCCATGAGCTTTAGGCCGCAGAATATGAGCATTTGACAGTATACAGGCAACCATTGTTGCGTGGGCGCTATCAGAGCTGTTCAAAAATAATTTCATTATAGAAACTTCGACGTCTACGGGGACTGTGAAGTGCCGTCGCGACGATGCAATCTTTTTTTTCTTATAAGTTCTTGGACCTTTCAATACGATTTCTCGAGTTGCGTCGCATTGTATGTTTATCGGCGTTCTCAGCGTGCAATTTCCCGCTGCTCCTTTTTTGTAATCCAGTGCATTAATTCATAACACAAACATGACCATATGCCACGCTTTCTTTAAATGTGCTTCTTACCGCTGCCTTTCCACTCCACTGAACTTGCCAGTATCTATAGCAGCGACAAGTTCATAGACCAAACCGTCATTACAAAGTCGGGCAGCGGACTCGGGCGAGCGTCTCAGCGTGCGTTTTCCGAACTTCGCAGACCCGGCGCCGTAGCAATCTTCCTCGCGTCTGTGCTTGCTGCATACCCGAGTTGTAGCCGATGGCTGTTTGCCGGTTTTATGTTTCGCGAGCTAAGCTTCACACAGCTTCTTGTCCTGCGGCTACGTGTGAATAAGGCCGACACCTGCCTCCGTTACGTGCGTCCGGCCCTGCGGCACCGAGCAGTAGCATGCCATGTTGCGCGCCTTCAAAGGCAGCCACTACCTATTGTAGTGCTTTCAAGCGTTGTAAAGGAGACACTCGAAGCGGGAAAATTTCGCCACTAAATGACAACCGCAGCGTACGAGGGAATTTAAACTCGTTTTCAGCTCGCTTCGGCGCGCCCGAAGCAGCCGACGCGGCCGCTATGTCCACGTGATCCCTCCTAGCACGTCACGCCGACGGTGGCGCCAGCTTTTCCAGTGGTGGAGCTCGAGGCCAATAGTGCACGTGTGTATAAACAGGACGTGCTGCGAGGCACGTGAGCCGATGCGAAAACCTTGGCACGCGCAGGCCACGTGCAGCATCGACGCAACGCCGGTGTTTTGACTCTTTTTTTCCCGTTACCTTCCGTAACGGCGCATGGTGCCGTTTTCCTGGATTTGCTCCTCATTGCCCCACCTAGATGCGCTCACTGCTCCTTCCTCCTCCTTTCCGGAGCGTTGGTTATTACCGACTGCGTCACTGGAGCCGTGTAAATAACTGCAGCATTAATCCTTACAGAGCATCGCCGATCGGCGTTGTGCACTGTTACGCGCCAATTAAGGAGGCCGTGGGGGCTGCGGCAGTTTTTGCCGTTGGCAACCGCAAACCGAAGGCGCGCAGCCGAGGCAGCCGCGGTCCCAGTTACGTACGCACAGTACGGCCAGTGGTGAATCCGTTCGACCGGGTGACTTTTACGTCAAATGCTGGCCCGAGCCACTCGTCTTGTCGTTGCTTCACGATCTCCAATGCAGCGCACGGAGTGTGTCTGTGGGCGCTTACAAGCGACAGCATATTTGATACGAGAAACGTGGTGCTTCTTAAGGGTGCTGGAACGCAGAAATTCCACCCGTTGATCAATTGTGCACATCAGACGCAGTGAAGGCGCAGCTTCGTCTTCTCGCGCTATGCGCATGCGAGTTTTTTATGCAATGTTGCGGACGCAATCAAACACAGGCGAACGCTGGAACAGCGCTGGTGAAAATAAGGAAATTTGATGAAAGACGCGCCCTCAGATTATGCTAGCATGCGCTGCGTTGATACTCGCCCCCAACATAGCCACAAGTATCGATGCCAGCTGTATATACCTTAAGTTCTTAGTCCTAAGGGCGTCCTCACATTGCGCGGGACCTACGCCCACTGTATTCCCTTTGTAAACCACTTTGCATGCCTTAATCGAACACGAGGCTGAGCAGCGTAAATAAAGTTAGGAACAACAGCAACAACAAAACGGGAACCGTTTTCACGTTGCTCATAACGCCGTCCTGCAGCCTTCGCTCTCGGCTCGGACTCTCGTTTCCAGGTAATCAAAAATCATCATCTCAAGGAGAGTGTACATACTACGCCGATAAGGGCGCCGCCGGCGCCGACTCTCTTGCACAGCAAACAAGCTCCCATCCGCGGCCAAACGGCACTCGATCGCAGAAAATGCGCGCGAGTCAGACGTCTCTCGGTGACGTCACCAGGCCCGCGCGGCGTCCCCGCGGGACCCCGCGATCTCCGCTACGCTCATCAATAAGTGCGCGCGCCTCCTCGTCGTCGTCTTCGATGCGGGGGGGGGGGGGGGGGGGGCGGAGGACGCAATTGATTCGTCGTTATGGCGACTGCGCGTCTTGATTGGCCGCACGCGCTGCGGCGACCTTGACACGCTTCGCTCGCTCCGCGCTACCGACGGGGCACTACGGCGACTACGACGTGCCGAGATCAAACATAGAAGGCTGCGAGGGAGGGGAATGAAGCGGGCGACGAAGGAAACCACATTTGGCACAAATCGACGAAGAGGAGGCATCGAAAACCGCTCGGGGCTCCGCGTTCTCTCTGGCTTGATTTTTTTTATACTCTCTCTCTCTCTCTCTTATTTTTTCTTCCCTTTCTTGTTTTTTTTTCTTTTTTTGTGGCACTTTCTCCGACCTTACACGATGGCCGTCAGTGTACGGAGTTAAACGTGCTGCTGGGAGAAGACCGACCTGCGTAATCTTCGTTCGACGTTTCGATGCGTGTCTTTGGCGAGCCCCTGGCGGGAATACAGGCAGGCTGGGCGAGCGGAGGACCTGCGATGGCGTCACTGGGCATGCGCTCGCGGCCGCCGTGCGTGTATGTAAAACCGCACCGTTCTCGGAATTTAGGTGAGAGCCGTAAACGGCACGTGTCTTACAGTTCCGAGAAAAATAGGATGATGATTGAAGCGAACGAATCTGGGAGACTACGAAAATAGCCGGCACAGAGACGGAGAGCAGCGACGCTCAGAATTTAATGAGAAGCCAAGCAGCGGAAAAAATACTATTCCTCGACCTGTGCCAATGAAAAGGATCTGTGTTTACTAAAGAGTGCGTCCGTGTAGCGCTGTCGCAATGAACATGAAGGTTATTGCGTGGGCCTTCGGTGATTCGTTAAGTGTGGAAAGTGCCTCAGACTGGCCGACCTGTTAAAGAAATGATATTATAGCTTTGTCTTGCCCTGATCATTGCAATCTCTCGTCCTTATAATAATAATAATAATAATAATAATAATAATAATAATAATAATAATAATAATAATAATAATAATAATAATAATAATAATAATAATAATAATAATAATAATAATAATAATGCATTTGTGCGCCAACATGACCGTTCTATCGGGCCAATAACAAAATGATGTCAACAAACTGAAAAGAAATATGCGACTGCAATACCGCGCCAGTATTCAAGCCGAGAAGGCCACACGCGACGCCCGTCCTCCAGAATGTTTCATACGTTAGGTTGGCTCCTTAATTACATGGCGGTGTACTTTGAAACGACCTTCTCACAATAATTCTCACACTTTACTCCCCACATTACACATTTTCTGCCTGTTGTCGAGCTTGCCGGTGTACGACGAGACCCCTCTCATCCCATATATATCTCGCGTCTATTTCGCCCGCGCTTCTGCTGCTGTATTTCACGAATGGCGCGATACCGCGCTCAGCTGCTGCTCCCTTGCGATCAATGCGTTCTGAACCTAAGCGAAGATCGGAATAATTTTGTGTGTGATGGCTCCAGGCCGTTTTCCGGAAACGGGTTGAAGGATGGCACATCGGACTGCACATGAAAAGCTATGCATGGAAGCCTCAACTGTGAAAGCACATGGCACTGTGGCAAATATTGCCACGTTCCTCTACAACGAACTACTTTTCCAGCGTAGTATGAACATGCTCCTGTAATTTTCCGCGGTGTTAGCGCCGCAGAGCAGCTGACGTATCGTTACAGGGTAACGAGCCGTACAAACTATTTGCAAGAACTTAAATAAACAAATGGCAACCAGGTGATAAAGACCAGGGAATCCGTAGGCGCGTCGTTATATTCTTTCCAATGAGCAATGCTTTCTCAGTGTCTGCGACAATATTGAAAGGCAATACAGCAGATTACTTGCTGTTGTTTACTAACTCCAGCTAAACCGAAAAGCAGGCTACTAGATGCTACCTCTGTTACTTTCGGAGAGTTGCTCTGATACAGCATACGCCAATGAATGAATTGCACGCGATGGCAGTATGCGGTCTGTGAATCTCCTAACGGCAATTTATGACGCAAGCATTCCACGCGCCAAATTTCACGTATCATGGAGTTTGGCACGGAAGCTCGAATGCAAATGTGCACGGGTACGGTGTGTGCTTGTCTGTTGGCACTGTCTGTTGGCAGTGGAGGCACATTGCGCGGTGCTAGCCGCTGCGGGAGCATTTCAGAAGCGGCGCATGCGTGAACTCGACAGAGTCGGATCGAGAGCATGTGAACGCTAGATTCTTGGCTCCAGTTCAGTTTCAGTTTGGCTCTAGTTCGGCTCCAGTTCGGCTCCAGTTTGGCTCCAGTTTGGCTGCAGTTAGGCTGCAGTTAGGCTCCAGTGAGGCTCCAGTAAAGTATAAACCTCATGCAAGCGATCTTGCGCGCGACAGCGACAAGCGACGCGATGGAGATGGCTGTCGCGTTCGTTCGTCGCCCAGAAGTCAAACTCCAAGCGAGCGACCGCTTCGCGCGACGGCTCTCCAGTGTTGCCGTTATTAGGGGATCGAGTTAGCGCCAAACCTGGCGTGGCACTTGCTACAATTATTTAAGTTGATTTGTTTGGCTGTACAAATCAACACAAAGTACTTCTGAAGGGACTTGCGGGAAGTTTCTTTTCGTTTACATATCAAAATTCGGTAGTTCGCTCGTTCCACTCGTTCTGTTTGTATACTGAGAAACGCGCACGTGAGCAAACCGGTAGTACGTCACTAATGTACATACCGTTCCGGCTGCCTGCTATTGGCTCGTCGCTCATAGCACTTCCGGGCGACGAGCGACGAATTCTAGATTTGCAGAACCGAGCAATCGCGCGACAAGACCGAGCGATCTGTTCGCGCGACGGCCCGATCCGTTGCCCGAAGCCGTCGCTCGTCGCTGTGGCGCACAAAATCGCGCTCATGGGGTTTCGCCTTAATCGCGGAGCGTGCGGGTTGACTCGCGCGACCCACGCAGGAAAGCGCTTGCAACGGTGGCGGAACCGTGCCGGCAGAGTGAGAGGGCCCTTTGAGGGAGTGCGCGATCTTTTTCGAATGGGATAGGAACGCGCTGCCGGCTTCGACACCAGGCGGCGCTGCTCGTTGATTCGACAATACTTGCGTAGCATTTGGAGATGGCACGCGAAACTCGTAAAACATATTTTGTTAGCGTGTCGCAGCATTCATTCAGAGGTCAATGTGGGCTTAGCATCCCTCCCGAAGCAACGAATTTCAGCGATAGTAAAGGAAATGTTAAAGATTCTGCGGTTGAAAATAGTAAAAGACGACTGGTGTTTTGGCGGAGAATATGCAGTGCGCAGAATGAATAGATTTTAGGTAAATGAATTCCTTTTAGGAGCAAGGATTTCTTCAGATAAATGAGATGGGTTTGGTGGCATCCGACAGCATCCGCTTTTAAATGGAACGTTCATAATATTGATCAATCCATGATGTCGTATTGTTGCAAAACCACTATGGTACGACTGAGCTGACCTTATTGGTCACAATGACGTACAGTCGTGAACATGCGACATCTGGATACAAGAGATGTCGCCAAAATTTTTTGTTTTGTTGTTTTGCAGCCTGAAATAAAGTGGTACGATTTAAACAAAATTGAGCAAAACAGAGCATCTTAGTTGTGAGTTGGTTTCATCTTTGAGCGTATATCGTCAGAATGCAGGTGGTATACAGGCTACTTTCACCTGTTAGAATAATGTGATGTGTTAAGACCATTATGCGTTGCATGACTGCGTTAGAAAAAAACTTATTTTTTTTTATCCTACCAGAGCCGCTATGCTTTTGCTTCCGACAGTACTTGACTTGCACCTGTTGGATTTATGCTTGCGAGGCAAAAAAAAAAAAAAAATGCGGCGAGATATATTACTTGCGCGGAAAACTCCTGGCATCCTTCGCATTTACACATGCGTTTATAAGTAACGCCAGGAGTTAAAACAAAGCTGTGTATTTATACAGAAAGCAGAACAACTAAGAGTTGTTTCGTTTAAGACTTGCCTTTATGGTCACCAGCCGTGTGACTGCCTCACGGACAGGATCTTGTGACGGTACTCACCTAGCAAAGAAAAGAAAACCAGAAAAAAAAAGACACGTGGTTAGCAGGCAGCCATGCTTCATTTTGAATAACAGGCGAAAATATACAGTGTGCGGGTACTTTGCAGGCATGACTTGGCTTCTTACACAGAGTGGACCTTGAGTGCAGTCCATAGGCACAAAGATGCAGAAGTATGCTGCACCCCTTACGCTTGAATTTTTTAGCCATGAAAAACGAAGACAGTCATAATCCCTTACTTCTTATTTACCTAACCATTTCGTAATATTATTACTATTACAGGGAAAGAAAGGTAGCCATCGCCATTATAGGTGTCTAAATATCTCCTGTTTATTTTCGTTTTCAATAAACGAATAAAAGAAAGAACTACCTTTATTACATGGCCTATGGAACCCATACGTGACACGCACAAAGCACGAATGAACACGGAAAGCTAAGCCTCGCAAGTGGCGCGTCTGGGGAGCCCGTGCGTCCATTTCTGGGAGCGCAGGCGCCACCAACTGCAAGCGCCGCCGCCCTGGAGGTGAACCAGGTCACGTCAATCGGCTCGCTTTTCTTTTCTTTTTCTCTTGCGATAACTCCTTTGCCCGTTCACCAAAGGGTACAACAGCGCTACTTTAACGTGACCCCCCGAGGGATATAAACCCCATTCAACAAGAACAGCAGACGACAAATACACTCACGCCACACAACGCAAGAATCGAAAGGCGAAAGTGACGAACGGGCTTCTTTTGATGATGGGGTGGCAGTGCTTAAAGAAGAAGACGTGCACGAAAAAACAAAATCGAGAAAAGACGCAATACATAAACAAAAAACGAAAAACAAAAACGAAAAAAGAAAATGAAGAAGGACAGGTATATATATGCTGAAAGACGAGAAGCGAAAGGCAAGGAACGGCGCGGCGTCATTGAGAGCGATGCGATCGGCGTGATTGACAGCCGCTCCGTGATCCGACGACTCCGGCCGGCCTCGGCGCCGTTGCCGCGCACGCTGCACCCCTGCTTCTGTCCAAGAAAGCGAGTGACAGCATCGCATGCGGTGCGGCAGAGAGAGAGAGCCGCCGAGAATACACGCCCCGATCACTGCGGCGCCCTGACGGCTGAAGAACGGGAGCGTGACGGGAACCCGAATGCCTCGATCGGCTGCCTGGGCGCGCTCGGACGGCGCCCGCGTCGAGAATGGAAGGCGTCGATTTCAGCCGCATATCCCAGCCCCGCGAGCGATGTGAGAACCTCGCAGGTATTACGTGCGTATTTATTTTTATTTTTTGCTTTTTGCATTTTAGAGCGATGCGTACAGCCCGAAGGTGTGACAGCCCGTCGTAGGATGGCAGTAAGCGCGAAAGACTGGTTTGTATGCATTTTCTTCGCTCGAGTGCGCGCTGTAATAGCCTGCCTGGCCTTCCCGGTTGCCATTATGGGGTTATTTGGCTCGCGGGTGCGTCCTTGGCGCGCGTTTGCTAATTAATTGATTGATCTATTTATTGAAGTCCTTTGCTTTCGAGACGGGGAAGAACAGTGCCTCTGTGAGGAGGAGAAACACCCTCAAACTGTACTTGTTTCACTGAATCTCGGTAAGGCCTACTGATGCTAGTCATTCAACGCGTAAGTAGTTGTGCTGAGGCTGTATACAAACGGGAACCTGTACTGTGTGGTACTAAAGGTGTGCCTCAAGAGTCGCATTTGTTTCGCTCCTTGTTTGTGCTTACCATAGCTCGTTAAGAATCGTTCGCGTTTGCCAAAGCCGGCTTCTCCACAGAGAGGGTTGTTGTGGGGAAAAGCTCGTTTCAGAAATCCCTTTGTTTTTTGAAGCCTAGACGCTTCCATTAACTTTGCGTCTGTGTCACCCATCTGTTTAACTCACAATTAAATGCGGTTTGATAAATATGCCAACAGCACATAAACGAAGACGCAATGGGTGAGATTGAACCGGCTCCCACTTGAGTTCGAAGTCGCCGGTGTCGGTTAGTGCGGTTAAAGCTAGTGACGCGTCGACAATCAGGAAGCGTAGATTTTCTTACAAAATTAACCAAGCTGATTCCGGCGGTGCGGTTGCTCAGCTGCCACGATCATGACGGTATGCAGTAGCCAGCAACTTCAAGAACGCCCTACTATGGTATATAGTACATGGATTAGCCGAATATCCATTGTTGTGACTTCATACATTCGTTTGTCTATCTTCGTTACGCTTTACATTTTTAAACATCCAAATTAATGAATATCTTAAAAACAACTGTAAACAATTGAAAGCATAAAGGGATTTCAACATGCACAATCAATGCGCAATGTTGCGTTTTTAGCGCAATATTTTGTCGGAAGTGACAAACATCGAGATGAACCGCACGCTAGACGCTCTCCTACATCGCGTATGCCTCGACGTAGCCGACGCACTTTACTGCCTTGCGTCGTGCGAAGAACACGGCTAGCAACGAGAGGCGTTTCACCGTAGCCTGAACGCGGGCGCCCTCTGCCTGCGCAAGGAGTACCTGAACCCCGGCCGTGCCCCAACAGAGTTGTACTCTCCAGGCTCTAGGAGATTTTTTTTATGCGAAGCATATTACTAGAGCTCAACCCAGCTCCTCAGGCGCGGCAGTGTCGCCTTCAATACCACGTGACACCTTGACGTCACGACAGAGGAGAAACGGGGCTCCAACTCGCGCCGTCGCTCGCGGCGTCGCCTTCAAGGCTGACCACGTGACACCGTGACGTCACGACAGAGGAGAAACGGGGCTCCAACTTGCGCCGTCGCTCGCGGCGTCGCGGCGGTATATAAGCAGCTGCGCTTGCCTCTGCTAGACACTCACGAGGTGAGATGTCTACTGGAGACAGAGCTGCTCGTTAGAATGAGAAGCGAACGTTGCGGCGTGCTACAGAGACCGTTTCTAGGTGGCTTTCCTACGACGCAGCGACTACGCGCCCCGCATCGGACGCGGTGAGCGTCGAGCAACGCAGCGTTCGGCGCGACAACGAAATGTGCGCCTGAGCAAGCGCCGCACGCCTGAGCCGACGCCGACGACGCCGGCTTTTCTGCGACACGAGCTCGTTAACGCTGTCGCGTTAAAATAAAGGCTAGTATGCTTCGCATCCTGGGCTTAACCTTAGCTAAGACACAGCCAGTTTTTTCTTCGACAGTGGCTCGATAAATTCTTCGCGAACGCTAGTTTACATGCTTGCTTGTGTTACCCGTGTCCCTCAAGATCTGTTCATGCTTGTGTTATTGTTGTACCTATAGAGTAGGCAGGAGTTGCGCCCCTTACAGTGGCAGTTGCGGCTGGCAACTGCCACCGTAAGGGGCGCAGCTCCTGCCTACTCTATAGGTACAACAATTACACAAGCATGAACAGATCTTGGGGGACACGGGTAACATAGTTCTCGCTTTACCTTTCCTGCCTAATGTTTTCGAAATAACAACAACAACAACAACAACAACAACAACAACAACAACAACAACAACAACAACAACAACAACAACAACAACAACAACAACAACAACAACAACAACAACAACAACAACAACAACAACAATAATAATAATAATAATAATAATAATAATAATAATAATAATAATAATAATAATAATAATAATAATAATAATAATAATCTCATCCAACCACTCTGAGGAACAGGGTCCGTATCCACAATGGTTTTTGCTCGTAAGCGCTCTTTGCCACTGGCACGCAGTTTTCGCTAATAGTATCTCCAATATCGATCGGGATTGGCTGGCATTTCCTCTTACGAACAAATATAGTGTGAGACGTTTTTTTTTGTGAATAGGGGCCCAGGTCAGCGCATCAATGTATAGAAGGGCTCGTTAACAGCGACTAGTAAATGGAATCGGAACACTGGTTTCCAAATTAGTAAGAGACTGGTTTCATAGTGAACCCAGAAAGCAGCGCACTTGACAAAGAATGAGCAACCGAACAAGAAATATTTTAACATAAGTTCCGTTTGGGCCTGTTGGAGTAACTTCGCTCGCTGGCTCCTAAGTACACAGAATTATTGGCAACCAATGCACCAAATTTGATCAAGTTTGCTAGATTAAATACAAAATTAGAGGAAAATAAAAATAAATTAAACTTTAGTGATTGTGAGAAGCCGATTTTTTATTTAGTGCTTCGGTATGCTTATAAAAATTTGCTGGAAACTGGTAGCTTGCCAAAAACGAAACTATGGAATTTACAACTCTAACTCAGCAATAAAGAATGACATCACAATTTGGTCATTTCAACCCAATAATACATCAGAAGAGACACAATTTATGTATTTTACACCGCTCTGTCACATAGCATTAATATATGAGTACGACTTGCTCAATATTCTTATAGACACCGCAAGAAGTTCATGTAATCTGTAAAAAAACGGTCAACAATAAAGCAACATTCTGGTTCCCACAGTCGCCAGAATTTCGCTTTCTCTCTCAGACGCAACGGATTTGATTGAAATTAGACCAGCGGTTTTCTTATAACAGTCTACCTGCGTTTTACTTTTATTTGAATAGGCGGCATCGCAGTTGGCCCTGAGACAAAACTAAACGAACTAAACTGAGGGAGGGGGCAGGGGGGAGGGGGGAGCAGTGAGGCATCGCTGGTTCGTCAGCTTCGTTCGTTCTAGTATGTGTCTCTGGGCTGCGTTGCGCGAAATAAAAACCTAATTGGTTCAGCCATTTTCTCGAGCTCGAACTTTCGTATCAGTGAAAATCTCTGTGACGGAAGGCTGGAATTCCTTCAGTGGCGTTAGACATCGCTCGGCTCCGACTCGAACATTGCTCCAGTAGAGTATAAGCTTACAGCGCGTATACAGTGGGTATCAAAAGCTTACAGACCGCGGGGTCTGAGAAAAAAGCTGCACACGCCCCCAGCCTGGGCTCTCAGAATTGACATACGAAATTTGCATACGCTAGCAGTGCACGCAAACGGCACATTCCTGCGCAGTTATGCCGGCCACGGTGACAAACAACATGCTCGAAAATTAGACGTCTCCTCATATCTTCAGACGCCAACGGTACACGCTGCGTGATCGCTATTCAGCAGAAAATAAAGTATCAATTGTCAAAGGCTCATCCCCACATTAGCTCAGACAATGTCGTTGCTGACTTCATGTGCTTTCAGCGAAATGGCGTGAGTCCTACGTGTAAAATAGTCTGGCGGATTATTATTCTCATCTTATCACTCAATAGGCGACCGCGCTTTTTGGCTGTGCTCATTATTTTCCGATACTCTTCGTGATTTCGATTTGTTTGTCATGCGACAACGAGTGGCCCCTGACCCCAAGAGGCGTCAACCTGTCATTCAACATGATCTGATAAAGAAAAAAAAAAGAGCAAAAGCAGACCATGCATTTGCCAACTTCCTTCCTTTCTTTCTTCTTTCTTTTTTTTTTCAATCCGAGCTTGATCAGCTCTATATTTGCCACTGCCTTATCCCAAATTTTTTCATAAGCACTCCTCGGTAAAGCACATTAGCAATGGAAATGAAATCGTCCATGTTCTTCGAATCTCATTGTTGGTGGTAGAAACCTATATACCTGCGGATATAGGTTTCTTCGCCTGTGTTTCTAAGGGTCACCCAAACTTTTCTTCTACACAGTGACGACGTACCACGTTATTTTCTTCACACTAATTTATGTATGCTCCTTTCTGCCACTTCGTGACTTGATCGGAAAATAGCAATGGACTAAGATCCTTTCGTTTTTACAATCCTAGTCATTTTCTCGGCAGCAACATGACCTAGCTTTAATTAAAAATTAAATTTAAGGGCGTTTATCTACCAGAGCCAAGCTAGGATTACGAAGCAGGCCGTCGTTGGGAATTGCGGATTCATTCCGGCCACCTGCAGTTCTACAACGTACACCTAACTCTATGAACTAGAGCGTATTGGCGTTCCGTCCCCATCGAAATGCGGCCGCCGTTGTCGAGAATCGAGCCCGCTACCTCGTGCTTAGCGGCGCAATGCCACAGCCACTAAGCCTCCACGCCAGATAACCAGGGTGTCGGAGCAAAGTGCATTCTTGTGATAGCAATTACACGGACACTCCAGGCGCAATTCTGCCGTCGCCGTCTTCGTGAGGTCCCGCATAAGGTCCAAGGGCAATAAAATCGTCGCCCCGAGCCATATTTATTTATTTATTCATTTCGTGTACCCTCAGGGCCAGGAAGCATTAAAGAGGGGAGTGGTAACATCAAATACAAAAAAAAAGAAAATACAGTGCAGCAAAATAGTTAATAGTACAGAAATAGATGGTTCTCGGTTATACAATGTTATTTGAGTGTTCGTGGAGTGCTGGTCAATAAAATTAAATACGGTGCAGGCAGTGCAGTAATACAGTGTTCCGGTAATACAAAACAAAAACAGTAATGCAATTGGTAGTACAAAAACACGAATGAAATGCTCCTGTTTATACAATGTTATCTAACACTGCCGTGAAGTGCTGATGGTGAACAATAGTAGCGGTGGAGGCTGGTAGGCGATTCCACTCGGCAGATGTACGCGGAAGGAATGAATGAGACATGACATTGGTTTGGCATAATGAAAAAAAAATGAAAATGATGAATGTGCCAGTGATAGCGTGCGAGGGTGAGGCGGCGATCGGGGCTGAATACAGCGCGCGCAAGGGAGGGAAGTGGGGAGCGAGCGCGCCGTCTTCCTTCGCGCGCGAGGCTCCGAGAAGGAAAGGGGGGGGGGGAAGGGGGCCGCGTTCTGCTCCGAGCGGACCGCACGCGCCGGCCCGGGACGCTGTATCTTGAAAGCCATCTGTGACGCAGTCACGAGTCCGCCGCGGGCTGTGTTTTCGCGCCTTGTTCGCGTTGATGCGAGACGCAGCACGAAGGTAAATTCACTCGCTGCTGCTGCCTCGCTTCCTCAAACCCCAGCGTTTTGATAGCGAGCTTACGCGGTCATCGAGTGGTAAGTGCTCATGTCTACTTGTGAGCGCGTGATACGATGCTTGTTGATTTAGTTAGTATGTCTATGTTTACAAGTTCATACGACCGATAAAACTAATATCCTTGCTTCGTATAGCTAGCTGCCAATAATTTGCTATCTCAATCGATGCTGCGCCTATAGGGGGAAACTGCGATGTCTTCATCGGGTTTTAGTTTCGTTCCACTAAAAAAAGTTCGATTCCCGTTCGGCTCCGGGAAAAAAGAACTGATCCGTAACGGCTAACAACCGTTTCGACTTGCATCCAAAGCTTTTAGAAGAAAACTAATGATTAGCACCTAGTATTTAGTTTTCTCAAGAAGTGAACTATGAATTCTGAGAACATGGCACTGAGCATGAGATCAGAAGCAGCACACCATCGAATGTACTCGTCGAAATAAGAGGGTGATGATTCGATAAAACGAACCTGAACGAACATAAACGACCCATAATACTTCGGTAACAAAGCCTTGCACCCGTAGAAAACAAAACGATAAGCTCTTTAGCGCGCTAACCCTGCCTGGTTTTTGCTACGTTGCCGATCTGCTAGGGCCCCGAAGGGCAGGTTTGGATTAGTGGAGCGCTCGGCCGGCTATCGCTCGCACTATTTTTGCCAGAGAGACACGGTAATGCTGACTTTGCCTGACATATGTTGTTCCGGATTGCCGACTCTATCCTTGAACCAGAGCCGATAAAGAAGCATTTCGGTTTCACTCCGAAACAAAATAAGAAATAACGTTTCGGTTAGGAATATCGTTTTCTTTTTGTTTTTCGTTTTTGTTTTCGTTACGTTCTGATACACTTCCTATAACGTACGAACACAGTTTAATTAATATGTTGGTCCTTAATGCCCAATAAAGCCGCAATTTCCGCCTGTAGAAAAGCCGGGTTTGAATGGGTGGGCCAGGTATTTTTCCACTCCAAGTTTCACATGTGCTACCCCTTATGCGAAAAAGAATCCACTTAGAGTTTACAGGTTACAGTTGGTCAGTGTCAATGTAAGCGCTTGTTCAACAGTACCTGGTGGCTCGCTTTCTGCATTCGCTGCTGCTCAGGAAGGTAGTGGTTACAGTTTATTATTTATTTACTTATTGTTACCCTCAGGGCCAAAACCATTAAAGAGGGGAGTGGGTTACAACAAATGAGAAAAAGGAGCAAATATAAGCAGTTAGAGATTTTAAGTGCAAAGGCTTCTAATGATACAGTTTTAGCTAGTGTTTACAACGTCATGATAAGTTGGTAGCAAACCAAGATAGTAAAGCTGTAAATACAAATGCACTTAGGTTAGAACCGTACAGTAAACAAACAAAAAGTGCTTGGATTACACGATATTAGCTAAAGCTGCTCGAAATCAATCGTGATCGTAAATAGATAAGACTTCAGCAGGAAGATGGCTCGATTCTGTGGATGACCGAAAAAGTTTTAGTGCGGCATGATTCGTGACGAACTTTATAACGGTGGTCGATTCGAGGCTCAAAAATGATATTGTTGGGGAGTGTTGTGATGACATAATTTATGAAAGAGAACTAAACGTGCTATTTTACGAGAAGAAGAAAGTGGGGTAAATGCAAGGTTGGTTTTCATGGCAGACACTCTTGCAGTTCTGCTGTAATTACGTTGGATGAAACGAGATGAATTATTTTGCACGAATTCTAATGAATGAATTCGTTTGTCAATGGGAGTATCCCAACAGCGCCTGCGTATACAATTTTTCGGACGTATAAGGGTAGTATAAAAAAGCCTTCTTAGGGATGAAGGGGCGGTTGACAAGTTACGGCGTAGGTAACCAAGTACACTGTAAGCATTGCGGATTACGTAGTCGGTATGAACATTCCAAGATATGTTAAATCTGATGTAGCTGGCACAAAACATGCATGTGTCATATATGTTTGTGCGGGCGCCTATCTTTGCTTCCCCCCTAAAACGTGCCGACCTTTCACAATAAGCTTCTGGCCCAACGTTACCTTAAATAAGATGCATCAAGCAATTGGTGGCATGCTCGATGTGGTCGTACAGCATACTGACAGCTGCAAAACTAAAGCGGACCTCCCAGAGGCGTCGAAGGACCGCAGAAAGTGCAGCCGCAGAGTCTGGAGATTAAGTTCCAGAGAGTCCGAATATTCGCAAATGCGACATCGTCTCTGAAGATGACGCAAGAAAGCGGGGAAGAGATCAAAAGTCGGAGCTCAAGACGATGCACGGGTGCCAGGATTTATAAGCCACGCAGAAAACGATGTCGATCTTTGAAATCAGCTAAGCAAAAGACGTCAACCGCAATTTGGGAACGCGGAAACGCGCATGCAGCGTCGAATAATGGGCAATGCACCATTAAAACCAACGTATATGCTTATAAATAACGATCGCGAATATCTAGACGCGATTCCTGCATATGTTTGTCCTGCATCTTTCGACCCTTCCATATATGGTTCTAAACAGAGCATGGCTTCACCTATATGTACACACAGTCTGAAAAAAAAAATATAGAAACACTGAGAAGGCCCGTGCGGCGGGCTAAATCACTGATGAGTTCGCAAAGAACGCGCATCCGCGTCTTAATGGACCGGTAGCGTAACAACAACGTCTACAAAAGAGTAAGCGGCATTTGGCAACAGATGCACAACGTCGCGAACGGTTTAGTCTAAGCTAAATGCATCTACGAACAAATGAACCGCGACCACAAGGTTAATGCGGGGCTTTCCAGGGCGCCTGCGCTGGGCTACAGACTCTCATAGAAAAATTACCAGAGGGAAATTCGACGCTGCAACCGCCGAGTCACATTGACAAGCAGGTGGCTCATTTTGCTATACTGTACGGAATAACTGACAAGTCACGTCAGATTTTCTTCTTATTCGAAATTTCGAGTTGTGGCTCAGTAGGGCAGCCTGCGAAGGCCATGCAACGCGTCGCGAGCTCGCCGTGTCGACGGAGAGCTTTAGAATAGCGCACGAAGCCTTACACACGAATGTAAAACGCAAGCACTCTGCGGGATTTTGGGAAGCTACCGCAAGCAAGACACGAGACTTGGAGAAAGGGGCAACACGAAGCGGATTTTTTTCTTTTATTCAGACATCGAAGGCACATCGTGAGGGCACGCGTTTCCTCGCGGGCAATAGGCACAGGCCCCAGCTCAGCACGTCAAGGAGGCTATGAACACAATGCGCGGTGATCTTGACTCGATATGGTGTTTTGCTTGCGGTAACTTCCCAAAATCATGAATCACCGACTGGCCTACACCGACACCCTGCTGTGTTACTCTGGCCGACCTTAGGGTGCAAGTTCAAGACGAGGTGGGACACATCGGAAAACACGGTGGGTCAGTGACGAGATGACATTCAACGCACCTGTCTTATTGTGCATTTGCACGAATGAAGCAATGGTCTAACATTGGAGAATTGAATATTATATAGAAAGCATGCGAAAAGGAGATATGCACGCTTGAACATCTGCTCTGAGAGTGTGGGTCGCTCGGCCCTGGCATTTCCCGGAATCGGTTTTTAGGAATGATCAGATCTCCAGATCATAACCCTGAAGTCCTGGCTGTCCAGTACGCCCGTGATAGGGCTAGGAGGCTTGACCTTCTGGTCCGAACATGGGACTAGCCAGGCAGGTGGCAACACCTTCTACAGAATCTGAGTAAAGTTTCTTCCTCCTCTTCCCTCCTCCTCCGCACATGTGACCCAACAGCGTGACCCAGGTGCGGACTCAATTAGTGGCTTCAACGCGCATTCACACAGCAAATATGTAGAGATTCGTTTCCCACTGTTCTAGCGTTACAAATATCCTTACCATTATTCTGATAATTTGTTTACTACGGCAGGTAAATATTAGCTCTAGTGGGAGGTACCAAACAGACACATCATACACGAAACATGTGCGAAAAATGTAGGAATTGATTTCAACATGACAAAAATTTGCGAAAGCACAAAATTAGCAACACTACAATAACACAAGGTTGTCAACATTACAAGAAACTCATCAGAACGTGTGTACGAGGTGATCAGGTTTAAAGTTAAGGGAATATTTAAAGATCGCCTGTGGCAGACAGTGTAATCCATGTCCTTCAGCTGGATCATCTGATGAGGCGAACATTACTAGCACGAGGAATCGAAGCACATATTCATCTAATTAACGACAATTAGCTAATTAACTTCTCATTTAGTTGCTTTACGGAACCTACTGCCATTTACGAATTGTACAGCCGGTGAGTGCCCAAGACGTATCCATTTGAAGGGAATTTCAAGGATTACACCAGTTGCGAGATGATATTTCCATAAGTGTGGGACGAAATACATGGGCGTTCCCGATACTTTTGAGCTTCAGTGCATAGAAGAGCGTTTTGTTGAAAAAAAAAATTAAGTGGGACAACAATGCGTCTTTACAGTGAGTTTGATGGCGCATATCTGAAAACTGCCGTCATTCTGGAAATTCAATCCAAGTGATACGCCATAAAAACTCGCCAGTTACAATTCGTGAATTGCAATATGTGCCGTAAATTAAGAAGATGATTATTGCATTTTTGTTAATTAGTGGAATATGTGTTTCGATTTATTGTGCAAGTAATGTCCGCCTCTCTGAATAATTCTGCACAGGGACTATAATTATGGTAACTGCAACAGACCATTCTTGACAATTCCGTAAAACTTAAAGAATGATGACCTCCACATAATGACGTGTATTACTGGCTCTGAAAAAACTAGACAAGCGTTCAACTGCGCCGTTCTAGCCAGCAGCGGTGCTGGGAAAGAAAGAGAACTTAAACAAGTTAGTCCAAGCATAGTATGGTGTTTGAGGCATCTGCCTTATCGGGACAACACCTCCAGTCATTGTCTGATAGTTGAGCTGATTAAGTGTTTCGTGCTGCTTTGTGACGCGACCGTGGTATCTACCAACGATTATGTTGGAGCATACATCGTCAAGCCTGTGATGAAGCTGGTCTTACGCTACAGAAGTGTGGATACTGTGAAAGCCTCACACTCGGCAACGTCAGCATGCTGGCTTTCTCTGGTGGTGCGGCTAGAACTAACCGCATGAAGTGCAGGCAAACAAAAAGAAAAAAAAAAGCGAAATAGAAATATAGTTCTTCCTTTTTTTTCAGCACTGACATTTCCATTTCGGCGAAGCCAACTCGGCTGGCCGCCACTACTGCGAGCAGAACCATAAAGCAGTCGCAGCGACTTCTGGTCAAGCTGTACGTCGCCTTTACAAAACGGTGCCGCGATTGAGGTATAGCCGTGTAAACAACTTTAAATAGTAATCGCGCAATGCATCAAAGTCGAGAATCGCGAGAACAACCCTACTTTTGTCACGCACGCAGCAGGCGGTAAAATACTTCCAGATGTTTGCTGTCGTGTACACGTCGTGTATGCACAAGCCAGCCCTCGTCTCGGACACCGAGACGTTTTGTTTGCCGGCAGCGCCCGCGCTTGCGGGATCGAATTTTACGACAGGTTATCGTAAAATCGGTACGATTTCTGCTTTTACGAGCGTGTTTGTGCCTTCGGAGATCGCCGCGCGAGTCCCTCGCTGCGGGAGCGCGACTCTGCCCGCTGGGGCAAACATCGCGAACCAGCGAGACCTTTCGCGCAAACGCGAGATCTTTGTGACGCGCTGTTCATGCGCTCTCCACGCGCTGAACGTGGAGGTCGGAGCTGTCATAAGTTGAGCAGTCAATGACGTCGACACGTTGTCACTATCGATGGGGGCGAAATGCGAAAACACCCGTGTGCTTAGATTTAGGTGCACGTTAAAGAACCCCAGGTGGTCAAAATTTCCGGAGTCCTCCACTACGGCGTGCCTCATAATCAGAAAGTGGTTTTGGCACGTAAAACCCCAAATATTATTACGTTGTCACTATGCGGGCAGCACTCGGGGGGGGGGGGGGGCGGATTCTTGCTGGTTGTCGCGCTCAGGCAAAACAGCTCGGCAACGGCCTGCACTCGACACTTGTCGCGTGCCGCGCTCCGGGTGTCGCGGGCGTGTCGATAAGGACAAACGTTTGTGTTGACTTTGTACGTCAGGTGCGAAGAGTAAGCCAGCACACTTCAGAGCTGTGCGGAGTGGTGCGAAGTGTTGTGCAAGTGCAAAGTCGCATCATTCGCGCCACCGCGCACTTGCGCAGTGCGAGAGCAACAACTCGCCCGTAACTTCGTCCTGCGAACTGTCCAGCGCAACAGTTGGCGCACGTGATTCTGGCTGGGCCTCACAGTGCTTTTTTTTTTTTTTACGAGCTGTGAATGGTGCAAAAACAAGGAAGTTCTAAAGCGAATGGCGTGTGAAAGTGCACGGCGACGCGTTTGAGGGTGCTTCCACGATTGCGGTCGCGTGGCGACGGCATGCCGTTCATGGGCGGGCTCAGCCTCAAATATATATATATATATATATATATATATATATATATATATATATATATATATATATATATATATATATATATATATATATATATATATATATATATATATATATATATATATATATATAGCCTACAACGCCACACAAGCCACCGTCCCGACTTCTCCCCTTGGAACGTCATTATCAATAATTTCAAAATAAAAGGTTCCTTGCGTACAACTCGCACGCATAGACAACAAGTTCATGCGGTTAGTAGCCAGTATGCTACGTGAGTTTTGTTTCTCACATCGCGTTTTACCGGCTCCATGTTGATGGACAGCGGAGAATTAGCGTGGTCGCAGTAAAAGCTGACTGTGCGGTCTGGCAACGCATCTTGCGTAGAAGTCCTTGGGCGGCTGCACGACCAGGGCGGCGGTGTTGCAATATGCAGTATAACAACAGCTAGCAAAGAGGTGGTAACAAAGGTCGTGAGAACCAAATTATTGCCGCGAACTTGCTCGTATAAGGCTTCACTGTGCTTGATTTATCTGTTCTGCCGATTGGCAGACACCTGCAGAGTCGCTCCAGGGCTCTAAACGCGCTCGAAATCAGTTTGGTTCGAACACTTACCAAATGTGCCTCGCGTGCTTACCAGATGCCCAAGTAAAACAGCAATGTGGGCTTGCTGGTAGCGCATGACAGATAACTAGTTGTAGCGCCAAGAAAAGCACAGGAACAGAAGAACAAGGGAGGCAGGAAGCGTAGCGTGGATGTACGCTCCCTCGTTCTTCTGTCCCTGCGACTTAGTGCTACAACTATAGTTCTCGACCGGATACCCGATTGCAAATCTGCACACCCTTCTTTGTCGGATACCGCAGGTGCTACCGTAGAAGGAGTATTCAAATCCACTGAAATCGAATCGGCTATTCTAAACCGACGCGGATATTTCGGCATTTATCTTCACCTTGAAGCTTTAAGTGGGTGACTTAGGGACTTCGCAGAAGTGCAGTCACCTACTTGCATTATGTCCCCTCGGCAAGAGTGCAAACTCGAGCGTCACGGTGCAAGACAGGAATTAACGTCTCATCGTCTTTTGTGTACTGTCAAGCTCTTGCTGGTACTGATCATTATTGGGCACAGTTCAGCAAATGTGTTGCAGATTTAAGTACTGCTATACGGACCAACTGAAGCGTAGAGCCGCTCCGCACACCAAAGACAAGCGACCTTGTGTTTCCGCCCGAACACGGGAAACATACGGAGGCTCCTCGATCCCGAAATACCCCGCGCGATTCAAAGCTCGAGCGTGAATGGCCCGCTGTGCACGAAGGCTGGTAGGCCGAGGAGGTGTTGGACGGCGCGCAGCCTAATGCGCACTGTTCAGCCCTGCAACCTCCGTTAGGCCTACCTTACATGTCAAACCAAGGGCTTCAATTACTGCTAGCAGATCTATTCTCTACAATCGCCGAGTGCTCAGATCTTACAAAGTTTGACGCACCGTACGCGGACGGATTGACAGCAGGCGGCATTTGCAAGGACATAAAAGTCCGCCTGC
This sequence comes from Dermacentor albipictus, assembly GCF_038994185.2. Lineage (NCBI taxonomy): Eukaryota > Metazoa > Arthropoda > Arachnida > Ixodida > Ixodidae > Dermacentor > Dermacentor albipictus. The sequence continues at coordinate 142,046,137 of NC_091823.1, read as the reverse complement.
GCCTAGCAGCAACAAATCTCCTCCTGCTGATCTGCTCCTAATTAGGTTAAGTGTAAGAGGTATACTGTACGTCACAAAGTTCATTTCCTTTAAGATAGACCCCTCGCCATTATAGCGTGTTGAGCCGAACAGACTATTGGAAGTCCACTTCCTTCCTCAATATATTGCGGAAATTGTAGTATTGTATACAACTGCGACGTCACATCACTTCCTCCTTTCCTTGTACCAGTCTGCGATGCCTATTTGTTTAGTCTGGTAAAGCGTATTCGTCTGGCATACCTGTGTCCTTTATTATCATTGACCCCCTCTATCGCTTAATGACAGTCAAACAACGACATTATCGCCAGTTGACCATCAAATAAGTTAGCCAAGCTCTTCGCATTGACGCAACTTCCAAATAGACCATTATCGAGATGACCTGGTCCTACATAGCGAGAAGGCGTGGTCCTGTAGAATCGCAAGGTCAAGCGATTTCCTTCTTCAATCAAAGCGTCAAGGTGCCATTTACGTAATGACGTTTGAGAATCATGATAATTACGCGTTAGCGCCACGTGATTGCTTGTGACGCATCAGCGGGCAAACTGTTATTCTTATATTGCCAGTCGTTTATTGATGTTAGTCAGCCATCCGCCTGTGAAATGGTCGAGGATACGATGAGACTATCGTTAACTACACCGAAATGGCTGTAAACGCTCCTCAAAATAAAACGCACTACGAATTTCAAGGCTTCGTTATTAGGAGGTGTGTGCCTCCATGACCATTCATTTGCATAAGTATTTATCAGCACAGATGTTTGCTAGTGCGCAAGCTCGTGCACGCAAATCAAGAGATAAAGTGACAGTTACAGACGGCGAGAGATCGTGCTTGTCTCAAAAGCGCTACGTACTACACCGAAGTGCAGCGAATCAGCAATTAATCGCTACCATGCTCATACACGTCCCAGGTCACGTGCGTATACGCACGCCGCCGTTAATCGACAGAATGAAACTGCACTACCATGCATGCATCGCTGACTATCACTTAATAAGTCTTGAAAACGGTTATTTTTCGCCTGATTTTTGTGTATATCACGGGGGAGCCGCCATGGGTTGTGACACGGATGCAACTTGACGTCCTCGCGCCTCTGCTGGGATGGCGACTTCAGCGGTGGGTGCGTCTAGGCAGCGGACCAGCTTCCAGAGCGACACCGACCCCGACGATACCATTATCTACTCGCTCAGCATTGAGGTCTTCTCCGTTGAGGACTTTCCCCTACGCCCAGTGCACGGTACGTAGCAAACCGGACGCTCGTCTGGTTGACCTCCCTGCCTTTCCTCTCTTTGCTATCTCTCTCTCTTTTTCTCTGTTTGAAAACGGTACTCATAAAAGTCGCTTTCTGCATGTTTGGTCTTGCTTAAACAGTATTCCATTCTCATAATTAAGTGGAACCCTTATTTGCTTTCTTGTCCACAGGTGACGAGACAATCACACAACAATCACTTTCACAGATAAATGCCCAAGTTACTCTACAGGATGGTGGGGAAAGCGACACGCTATCGGTTGTGTGCAAGTTGTTTTGGAAAAGAGAGAATCTACTTCATACACAAGAGAGAGAGAGAGAGAAAGAGAGAGAGAGACACAAAGCAAAGACAGGAAGGTTAACCAGAGATTGTGTTTTATTGGCTACCCTCTACCGGGGGAAGCGCGAAGGGATGGGATGGGTGCGAGAGAGAAGAAGAATGAAAAAATAAATAAACAAAAAACCACGCGCACACATACACACGATAGAGAACTGTTTCTGTGGGCACTGTCACGCAGTCTGCAAAGGCATTCGTAGTGTTACGCAGTGTCGCCGTCCCATCCTACGTCACGCAGTGTACAGTCAGAATTTGTCATAAAGTACGGTGTCTTTTAAATAACGCAGCAGCGCCTTCATAGCGACTCGCGCTAATGTTCGCGTAGACCAGTTTCTAAGGATGTTGGGTGCTTGTACAGTTGGTGTAGGGTGGCTGAGGCTGTTTGCGGCTTGAAACCGGGGCACTCACAAAGAAGGTTCGCGATTGTTTCGTTGTACCCGCTGAAGTCATAAAGTGGGCTGTTGGTCATTCCGATAAGAAAGGAGTAGGCATTTGAAAATGCTACTCCAAACCATAGATGGACTAGAAGGGTGTGGTCACGTCGTGGGAGGTCGGGAGGAATACGGAGCTTTAAATTAGGGTCCAGGTTATGAAGGCGTACGCTTGTGAATTCGGATGAATTCCGTTGAGCTAATGTTAGGTCCCGCGCAAGCGCGGAAACCTTTTTCGCTGCACCGTTAACATGGCCCGCAACACGATAGAGGCGACAGCGCCAGCACCCCAAAGATGGCCTCGCAAGCTGGCTCGACTTTCGCCATCACTGCGCCCTCGGCGAAAGTGAAGTTCCAACGCGAGGCGAGCTGCCTTGAATAACGACTGCAGCGCCGTGGGCGATCAGACGCACGCACGTTCGCGCGCCGTGGGATCCCGGTGCGGCGTCGCCGATCGGCCCCCTATTTTTAGGCCCTAATCAGGCCGGCGCCGAATTGGGTTGGGCCGCCACCGTGCGCCCCTCGTCGGCGTGGCCACGGTCTTCTGCCCGCTCTGTATGTACGAGACTGATGCTACTTGGACAGCGAAATTGCGCCCGATGCCTTGTGCGGGCCCCTTGCTTTGCACTATAGGCCGTATCTCGCACGCTCAAAGAGAGTACAAGATTTTGGGAGTTTTACGTGCCCGAAGCACGATCTGCTTGTGAGTTACGCCGTAATGGGCGAGTCCGGATAAATTTTGACCACCTGGGCTTCTGTGACGTGCATCCTATTACACGGTACATGAGCCTTTTTACAATTGGCCTCCATCGAAATGCGGCCACCGCGGCCGGGATTCGATCCCGCGCCCTCAGGTTTAGCAGGGTAACGCTGAAGCCACTCCGCCACCACGACGGGTGAAAGCAAGCACAGTGGGACCCGAAAGTCTACGACACACGGCTCCCACTATAAGTGTGAATTTCTCCTCGGTTAAGGATCGACGTTTCTAATTTAATGAGTCACTGTGCGAGTCGCAAAAAAACAACTACAGTGGACTGAAACTTTGAATTCGAGGCTGTGCGCCCAAGCTTCATGGTAATTAAGTTATTTCATAAATACAGTGTGCCGTAACTTTTGTGGACGACTTCACACGCCATGCCAGGTTTCTGAGGGGCGCTAGAGAGCAGGACTAAATCAGTTTAGAATAGAGAACTGTCTTTTGAAGACGCCGTTTTCATAAATTTAGCAGGAAGCAGTTAATTGATAGCGCATAAAAATGAAGACCACATCTGCGTTTTTTTTCCTCTTGAATTTCGGGCGCGAACCGCAGTGCATGCGGCTACTACATCGCGTGACGGCTTGGTTTCTCTGACAGACACTTGTCGATGCGCGCTATGTTGAGCTATTTGGTTCCATTAGAATGCAACGCTTGTTTATCGACACGATGATGACTAGTCCAGAGTAGACGCTGTCCGCGACGTCATGACGTCACAGCAGTTCGCGAACTTGGAGACTGCGTTGCCACCCATCTTGCTTTACTGCGCCTTTGCTGACTCAGCACCTGTCCGTGCGCGGCAGGACTACCGCGTGTGTTGCAGAGGTGCAATTTACGATAAATTTAGTATTTCTTTACAGAGCCATCTAAAGCGTCCATCGAGGTCTGTTGACGCGCGCGCGCATTTGTGTGTGTGTGGGATAGCCTTTTGCGTAAGTAAATGCGAGAATTTGTAAACCTAAGCAAATGTAAGAATTAAGAAAAATTACACGATAATTAAACTGTAATTTTTACTGTGAAATGTTCTTGTTACAACTTGCTCCCTAAATTTGTTATCGGAAAGGTTCTGGATAGGGGATACCTAAAACCGCGAAGTACAGGATTAGGGCTAAAGACTGACAAGCTGAGAGCAGGGGAAGTAAATTTAATGTTCTTTACGAAGTTCTCTAGACGAACTTCCATTGATAACCTTTAATTGTTCTGCCACGTGTTCTGCCAAGTGCATCAGAAGTCGTTTTTGCCTCTTCAGTGTTGTTTGTCACGTTTCCCATTCCTGTACATCCTCCTGCGCTTGTCGGGCACACATGCCGCCACGCGTTTCATCAAATTACAAAGTGAAGTTCTCCGATTGTCATCGCACCTGAAGTTGAACTCAGACCCTCGTGGCAATAAGAGTCCTGCAGATGTTCTTTAAAGAAAAATTCGCAAGACGGCAGCACCCGCGCTGATGCTCCTGTGCTGACGTCACCAGCTGCAAGTGTAGGGTGGTTGTAAGAAATTGCCCGTTCTTGAGTGTGCACGCCGCTCCATAAAAATAATTTTGCGGAGAAACTACAAAACCGTCCGTCGCCCCGTTCGGCACATGACTGAAGGGCCGCAGAAGTACGATCTAAACTTCATTCGGATCGACGCATCTCGAAAAAGTTATCGGCATCGCTGCTTACATCACGAGTGAGAAGGAGAACGCTGAACGCTTTAATCTGCTAAATATAGCTTTTTCTCGGTCAATTATTCACGAGAAAACGATAAAGAACAGCAGCTGCCCAGGAAAATTTGGCGCGATGGAGCTGCCTTGCAGTAGTTTATAGAAAGATGCGACCTTCCAAACAGCAGGGCTGCACATCTTGCTTTTCCCGAAGAGATTCCGTTTGGTGATAGTGGAAGTCATTCGCCAGTACTTCGCCCCTTATATGCACCGGACCTGACGTTTCTCGAAGTGAGAGGTCACGGCAGCACGCGTAGTGAAGGAACAAATGACTCGCAAATGGCGGCAGGTCTCTCGTCCAAGGGCGCGCAACGCTTAGCTTCTACTTTCGCGACCCCGCCAATTATTGCCACTATCATCATCATAATCACAATCAACCCCGTCGTGGTCGTCGCCGTCCTTAGCATCATCACCACGAGGACCCACAATAGCAATAACGGCGGGGACGTCACAACGACAAGTTACGTCCAAGTGCGGGGCCGGCCCGTTTCCTTTCCGGCGACTTACGTGGCGGAGCCCGTTGCTAGATTAGCGCACGCTAATTCGAAGGCCGAGATATTCGCTGCGCGGCATTGTTTCTTTTTTTGTTTTGTTTTGTTTGAGTCGGAGACCGCGTGCGACCGCGTGCATCGCACAACCGCTGTCGCAGAAGCTACAAATGGCGGGGAAATTTCACACTTTAAGGTTTCTACGTCGAGACAAAGAATCATTACATTTCTTTTTTCTTTTACTTTTCTTTTGCGTATCTCACACAGAATTAATATCTTGCTCGACTACGCTGAGCAGGGGTCGCGTATACATTGTACGTGTGCGCAGCGGAGTGACAATCGCTCGGCATAACTGCGTGGGCGGTGGCTCAGTGCATCCGCGCGCACAGAGACACTTTGTTTTGTTCTTTTTTTTGCCAGCCGAGTGTCATCTGAAAGTGGTCGGTGCGTAATCCAATGTACGTGCATGCATGCATAGTCACGCATAAACGCGCATGGGCGGGTCTGCCGGTGAAACTATACGGGGGAAGGCTTTCGGCCGCACATTCTATAGTGCCGTCGCTTCTGGGTGTGTGCGCGCTCGACTCTCTTATGTTTACGTGCAGAAGCGACGACGTTTGTGGCGCGCAAGAGCGCACCAAGCAAAGGCAGCACGGATGATGGCTCGACGTCGGCGCATTAGAGGACGAGGCTCTCTTTGAGAGAGTGGGCGCTCGCGCCATGTATGCAGCGGCTACAAGTGCGCGGGGTTTTAATTTCGAAAATACGAAGACGCGAGAAGACGCTGCTTCGTAAAAGGGCGCGCGCAGAACCCCAGCCGTCGTAGTGGCGAAACGTGACGCGTATAGAAGCGAAATATACACGGCGAGCTGTCTCTCTCTTTTCTTTTTTTCACCTAGCTGTAGGAAGCGAGTGAGAATGCAACAGCAAGAGAGTGTATAGTTCTCTGCGGCTGTGCGATTCTGCAGGTCTCCTTCGCGCTGCGCGTGTTGCAATTGACTCGAATCAACTCGCCCAACTGAAAATATAGTTGCGAAGGGGTCGTGATCCACCCGAGTTATGCCGCGATTGAATCACAGGCTAGGCACTCGGTCTTTTTTTCTTTTTTTTTCTTTTCAGGCCGCGGTAATGCGTGCGCTCGTCACGCGCACATAGACGCACCCAGAGCAGGCTAGTTCATTCGCGAACTAAGCACACGAACGTTGTGTTTCTTGCAGTAAGTTACGAGAGGGAAATGCCACCGTACAATCATTCAGCTACCGTGAGAACAGGGCCGCTATCTTGTAGCGATGCTTTATGCCTTATTCTATGCTATTCTTATCATCCACCACACACGGCTGCCTGATCCCCTTGATAATGTGGGCAGACCGTCGCTCTGACTACTGGCCAAGCGCGAGAAGCCTCAAAAAGCATAGAATCGGAAAAGGCATCGCTACACAATACCGGCCCAGGTAGCACGCGTGATGTGTCACGGATTCTGGTACATATGTGGTCACTTGCTTCAATATCAAACAATGTCGTAAGTCTGCGCTCGTGTGTCTCAGCCTCTTCTTCGTCCTCGCCTCGTGCGCAAAAAAGCTGCATTCGCGAGAACAGGGGTTAGCACGTGGGCTTTGTGGCTCCAGGCGCGTTATTTATCACGCTTTGTCCTTATAAATTTCCAAGCATTCGTACAGTTTTCCACACGCGTAACCTTTGCCAATCGTTAAACTTATAACGCAACGTTTTCTTTTAAGTGATCAGCTTGCAAAGCAACTAAAGTCGGTTGAAGCCAGAAGTGCGATGTCTAGGTAAATCCACGCGCGTTGTGGCGTTCCCACGTATAGCAGCCATGCTTGCAACTCTCGTAGGCAGCAGCGCCAGAGTTTCCTCTGGTGTTTTTTTTTTCTTGGAAACTCTATCCAAACGAAGACCACTAGAAATAAAACCTTCATCAAACAAACTTTCCATCTTATTATTTAACCCCAGCGCCGCCGGCGGCTCACGACTTTGTACTTGACACCTGCCCTGTGCTATAGACTCTACCGTAATATGCGTCATTTATTTCCTGTTGACTGTTATGATCCTTTCGGGCATACGGCTTGGTAAAATGAATTGGGACCGCAATGCTCTATCAGAGCTTGTGCGGAGGACCAACAGGAAACGAGCAGCGTCGACTGCCTACATTGATCGATCACACTCCAAGCCAGTCCGCGCGTTTTGTACATTCTTGTTCTTCAAGTATTCGCTCGCTTCTGGCTCTTCAGCTAAAGCAAGATGCGCGTGTTGGTCGTGAGTAACCTTTTTTTTTCTTCTTCATATTTTTGAATTTCGGACCAGCGACGGTAAAAGTTGCTGCTGCCAGGGTGCCCGTTCGCTTCTCGTTTGGAGGAGTATGCAATAACAAGCGCCTCGTCCGGAAGCGTTCTCTCTCGTGTAACTCTCGCAAACATAAAACGGTTTTCACCGCGGCCAACAGCAGGGCCCGTTGTAAACGCGGCCGACGCTTTGCGCGGCTTGAATACCGGATGGCAGCAGCTTTGCTGCCGGGCGCTGTGCCACCCATTTATGCGCGAACTTCGCCCGTTGCTCAGCGGTGCGCGCTTGCGTGCAGCGCCTGCGCGGTAAGTTATGTACACACCACATGTGGCATCGGCAGCATGTAGTCGCAGCTGCGCTCCGCAGTTCCACATTGACGCGCAGTTCCTGGACCACAACGCAGTTGTGGCCACCGACGCCCAAAACATCGCCTCAGGCCGTGTGTGTTTACATATATATATATATATATATATATATATATATATATATATATATATATATATATATATATATATATATATATATATATATATATATATATATATATATATATATATATAATTTTTGGCTGAATAAAAGTCTTATACTACTATATTTTTTTCCATCCATATATATATTTTCCCATCCACTTTCTTGGGTATTTATGTTTTTATCTTTTTACTACTAGAACAAACCCTGGGAGTGTTAGCCAGTGCCACCACTAACAAACCTTGGCGGCAGATGTGGAACATCCTTTTTGCAGCAGGCGTCACGAGTACGTGATCTTTTTTGGTGGTGGCAACTGATCAACGAACCCACACGTGGTACCTGAACGCATCAATCTTGCCGGATTCTAGGCCCTCGTTATGTAATGAACGTGACGAAAAGGGGTTAACCAAGGGGCCCGATTTTTATTATTGGTATCATAAGACGCCAACAAATACACCAAGGACAACATAGGGGATATATATATATATATATATATATATATATATATATATATATATATATATATATATATATATATATATATATATATATATATATATATATATATATATTGTAGAGAGATTATCGGAACCGGCACGGTGAAGGGGGTTTGTGGAAGAGGACGACGGCGAAGTAGTACTGTGCGCTCGATCGGTGTCCAGCTGAGACTGCCCCGTTTTACTGGCCTTCTGTCAAGCGCCCTGCGGACTTAGACGAACAAGCCCTGTCATTGGGTGGAGGTGCGGAGTTCCCGTCTTCACCGCCCTGGAGCTCCGAAGCCGAACGTTAGCACACGTTAGCACACCTGTCTCCACAATGACCGACGACGCCGGCCCCTCGTAAGCCACCCCCGCCCCCAACGGCTGTCGTGTGTTCTGGTGCGGTGCGTCAGCGCGACCCTGCCCTCTTCGGTGGCACCGAAGATCAGGACGTGGAGGACTGGCTTGCAGAGTATGAACGCGTTAGCCCGCATAACAGTGGGATGACCGCACCAAGCTAACAAACGTCATCTTTTATCTGACCGATGCGGCCGATCTATGGTTCAGAAACTACGAAGTCCATTTCACAAACTGCTTTCACAGAGACGCTCACTTCGTTCTTCGGCCATCTCGCTGTGCGCATACTCCCCGCTGAACACCGTTTGCGTGGTCGAGCTCAACAAAACGGTGAGACCTTCACGAGCTACGTTGAGGAAGTCACCGACCTCTGTAAGCGCCTGAATGCATCCATGACCTACGCTGATAAGATAAGGAACATTATGAAAGGCAGAGACGACGATGCCTTCCGCATGCTCGTTGCCAAGAACCCTTCGACAGTTGCTCAACTGAGCCTTATCGAAGTTTGGACGAGCTGCGCAAACAGTGTCTTTCCACCCGCCGCACCAGTTTGCAATTCGCGGACATCTCGGCCTTGAAGCCCGGATTCGTCGGAGCTGATCATTCCGGCCTGCTGCCGCAGATTAAGCAGTACATTCGGGAAGAAGTGACTCGCCACCCATCTCTTGCGGCGCATGTTACTCAGCCTGCTTCCACACTAGGGTCGTCGCTCCATCGTGTGATCCAGGTGCAAGCTTCTGAGGCGGCTTCCATTTACCTCCCAACCGCCGCCTGTAACTGGACCTGTGACTTACGCTCAGGCTCTCAACCGATCCCCCTGCGCGACCGATGCCTACCTCCAGATCAGTCGCCAGTTTCTACTCGTCGCCACGTCCGGCGCACCCGGTTCGCGTATCATTGTCACCTTCTGAATCTTGTATTAATCCCTGGCGTACTCTGGGTAACCGCCTCATCTGTTTAGCATGTTTGGTTCAGGGACATGTTGCGCGTTTCTATCGCCGCCGGGAACTTTATTTTCGTCATGACGCGCCGACATCAGCTACCTTCCCCGACAACCTCCGCAGCGTTCTATGCCCGATACCTCGGACTCGTATTCACGGCGCCCCGCCTTCAGTTTACGCGGGTCGCAATTTTGTTGTTGAAATGCTTGAACGTTTCCGTGCTTCTTTCTACGTCGGCCAACTTTCCTTGGGGTGCACGTCAGCGGTTGTTCACCGTATTGACACCGGTCATCATGCTGCCCTGCACCAGCGTCCGTGTTTCCGCAGCCGAACGACGTGTCACTGACGGAAGCGTTGACGACATGCCGCAGCATGGTGCCATCTACGCCTCCCACAGTCCTTCGTCGTCTCCGGTCGTGCTGGTGCGAAGAAGCATAGCTCAATTAGATTTTGCGTCGATTACTGCTGGCTAAAGGAGATTACCCACAAAGCTGTTTATCCTCTACCGCACATCGACGACGGCCTGGATTGCCTAGAAAGAGCCGAGTTCTCCTCTTCGCTGGATCTGCGTTCCTGCTACTGGTAAGTGTCGATGGCTGAATTCAACCGTCCAAAAACGGCTTTTATAACTGCTGGTGGATTATATGAGCTCAATGTAATGTCTTTCGGCCTTTGCAACGCACCGGCCACTTTCGAGAGCTATTAGACCCCTGAGACTAGCGTCTCGGGGGTCTCATAAAAGGCGCACATGTCGCGTCTCGCCCGCCTCGAGCAAGTCCTTGTGTCTCACGTCGGTTGGGTTGCAACGAAATTGAAAAAAAAATTGTTTTGGTGCACGTAAGCTTACAATCTATAGGCCACGTCGTCTCGAAAGAAGAAATTTCGCCAGATCCTGCCAAGTTTCGCGCCGTTGCTCAGTACCTCAAGCCCACTACTCTAAGTGAACTAGAGAGCGTCATCGCTTTGTCTTCCTATTTCAGACGTTTCATCCGTAATTTCACCTCGATCATCGCCCCCTCGACGCAGGTTCTTACTGGCATGTGTGATCTCTCGGCTTGGAGTTCTGAGTGTCACGACTCATTTACGAGTCTCCGCCGGCTCCTCACATCCCCTCCGGTACGGCGGCACTTCAATTCCAATGCACGTACTGAGATTCACACGGACGCTAGCGGTGTCGGGCTTGGCGCTATTCTCGCCCAACGCACAGACGTCTTTGACGAGTACGCGTTGTCACGTAAACCAGCCGTACCCTAACGAATGCAGAATAAAGCTATTTTGCGACGGAAAAAGAATGCTTGGCGATTGTTTCGGCAATCGGGAAATTTCGTACTTACATTTATGGCCGTCAGTTTGATTATGTGACTGGCCACCATGCCTTATGCTCGTTATAGTCCTTGATAGAATCCACTAGCCGTCTCACTCGTTGGGCTTTACACCTTCAATAGTATGACATACATGTCACTTATCGCTCTGGATGCAAACATTCAGATGCTGACGCCCTATTCCGTTCTCCTCAGCCTTCCGAGCCTGTTTGCTCATCAACTTCCGCCTGTAATTTCTCATCTCACACCTTCAACGCCACGCCGGCCGAGCGGCGTAAAGATCCCTGGATCTCTTCACTGCCTGACTCATCGCTCACGTGAGTCTCTTACGCACCGTTCGTCGCCAAGCACAACACTTGGCCATCCTCGAAGATCTGTTGTGTCGGCGGAATTACCTCGCCGATGGCAGTGAATGGCTCCTCGTTGTTCCTCGTCATCTGCGCTCACACATCTGCGCAGCTTTTCACTATGACCCCCAATGCGGCCGCGCTGGCGTCTTGAAAACATACTCCCGTCTTCACCTCCGATACTACTGACGAGGCATGCAGAGATTCGTTCGCCATAACGTCCATTCATGCGCTACGTGTCAACGCCGCAAGACGCCTCCTTAGAGTTCCGCAGGTCCCCTGCAACCTTTGGCCGGCCCTGCCTGACCATTCGACCGAGTTGGCATTGACCTTTACGGCCCCCTCCCAAGCACTCCTGATGGTAACCGATGGATCATTGTTGCCGTACGCCACCTCACACGGTACACCGAAACATCTGCACTGCCGGCTTCCACCGCAAAAAAAGTCGCTTGCTTCCTTCTTTGCCACTTAATTCTGCGACACGGTGCACCACATGAATTACTAAGTGACCGTGGCCGCGCCTTTCTCTCCAGTGCCATCGAGGCGCTGCTAAAGGAGTGTAACATCGTTGACCGCACTGCTTCCGCCTACCGTTCTTATACGAACGGCATGACTGATAATTTCGATCGTACGCTTGGCGACGTGCTTGCGATGTGTGTGGCCTGCGGTCCCTCCATTTGGGACCGGGTTCTTCCTTTTGTCACTTACGCTGCTAACTCAGGCCCGGGAACTACCACCGGCTTCTCTCCTTTCTTTCTTCTCTACGAACGAGAACCGACGGGCGCTCGATCGGTGTCCAGCTGAGACGACGTTTTGCAGACTTAGAAGAACATCGCCTGTCAGTATGTATATTATATCGCTGCGACATCGAGCTCAGAAATTCAGCGCCATGGCGAGATTGCTACCAAGGCGGGCCCAGGGAACCTATTACAGAGTACGAACAGCATAGGTGTTACGCAAGCATGTCACCTGCAAGCTGCTCCGGCAGACACAGCTGCCAGTAGTTAACAGATCCTTAATTACTCCACCCCTCAATGCACACTCAGAACCCGAGTAACGCCTCTAACCGCCCTTTCTATTTCTCGCAATAAAACTAGCCTGAAGAATGCACGGTCCAAAGTATTAAATTATGTCTCGCTTATTTGAGCACTGTAACTGCCCTGATAGTCGCACCTCGTCATGTGCGACATCTATACATTATTTTTGTCAGTGCTGATGACCATTCATGGTTATATTGCGCTCAGTTTTACACAGACGATATTAAGAAAGGACAGGACGTGGACGGACGTAGCGCAAACTACCAACTGTTTAATAATGTTAAATAACGCGCTTATATACAAGGAGATATGGCGCGAGGGGGGGGGTGTATAAAAGATATGACAAGTTCACGGAATGTGATCATAGTTCGGGTCAGGCATACGTGGTTCACTGGCACCCGTTCGCCCTGGCAAACTCAACCCTCAACTAGCCCCCTTCATTGCTTTACTAAGTGCTGATGACGTTGTCCTGGATTTCGAAGCTACTGATTGTAAATGTTTTGTAATGGTGTGAACAACGGATTAGTCGAGAATTTCTACAGCCTGACAAGCATATATGCCCTTACACATGCTGGTTATCGTCACAGGCAAGGACTCGCAATTGTGAAAGAAGAGAGTACGCCCACATGGCATATCTAGATAAATTAGTTCCGTGTGCAAAGATGATTAATTGCTGAGAGTGCAACGCCACAATAAGAAGGTACGAAGAACACAGATTAGACACGACAAGTGCTCGCCCCGTCTACTGCGTTCTTTATCCTTGTATTCTATTGCGCTGCCTTCTTGCCAAGTAGCTATGAACCGACTAGCCCAAATAAAAGCCCTGTACGAATAAAAAAATGGCGACTTAGTAAACGAGCACTTCAGAAGAACAAGAGATACAGCTCCTCAGTACCTAAATAACTCCTGAAATAATGCTTTTGCTACAATATATTACAAAGATTGGAGATGGTGCATTTCACTGGTAAATTTGGAAAACGTTTAGTTTTCTTTTTTTTGTGTGTGTGTACGTGTTTCATGTTCAGTGGCGAGGAATCTGTGTTCCACTGCAATTGGATGGAATGCAGGGCGAGTTGGTAAAGTCGCATGTTATAAACATATCGCTTGTCCCGTGGCCTTATTAGTCTCTGTGCAGTAGCTGAGTTGTTGTTACAATATGCCGTATTCTGCTTGTGTGGACATGGGACGGGTTCACGTTCCACTGGTCCGTCCGGATCAGTTGCTCCTCCGTGGAGCACACTCTGATGCTCCGCCGTCGGTGCATGGATTTGGCTGGAACTCCACTTCCGCCTTCCGTGAAGTTAGGGAACAGGTTTGGCTGCACGGGCGGATGTGCTCGGCAGTTCCAAACAGCACAGCGTCGTGGAGAATTCTGTTGATTCTTGCGAATTCAACACCAAAATAGAGTAGATAGGACACAAATGAGGCCGTCATAAAACACACGCTCTTGGACACGGTGACTTCGCTAACCGCGGGTTGATGGAAAGGTGCCGAGTGTAAGTCAAGCCCCCGTTTCTTGAATCGGTCTCGTGATGCCATCCGCTCCGACCTGGCGGGGAGTAATTTGTTTTCTGTCGTAAAAAAAGATTCGGAGTTGCGAAACCCGAGCACCGCCTGTTCCAGAGCTGCGAGCAGATTTCTCCGAGGGTTTCCGACGAGGATCTTGCAACCGCGCTACTTCGCTGCGATGTTACAGCTTACGCGAAGCTTGTAGAGAATTGTTTCTGTGCCGACAGCACGATTTAGAAAGTATGTGTGTCATATACCACCGAAAAGGACATTCGCGTTGCTGTGGCCACATAGCGGGCTAAGGCATCAGCCGAATGTTTCGGACACTTTCTATCATTCGGATTCGGACGAGAAGGTCCTCTAAACGTACGCATATATAAGATATCTCCACGTTTACCTCAAGTGTGATTTCAGAAAGGGAATACCTGCTCCGTTGTGAAATGGCGATTGCCGCCTACGCTCTGCTGGAGCGCGTACAAGCAACGGCGCAGATGTGGTCGCGTTTTGCCTTAGCCAAGCCATGCAAATATCCGGTCTTTTAGAACCGATATCGTTGCCAAGAACCAACGCATCACGGTGGACTCGAACCGGAAATGGGACAGTGAAGAAGCACGCTGGGGGGTTATAATATTCCGCCGCCTGTTTATCGAGCTAAGAACGCCCGTAGGCTATTTCTGTAAAACCATTCAATATTAGGGATGAAGGCGGAAGACCTTCAAACTTGATTATTTGTCATACTTCATTGAGTTCAGCTTGGCAATGCCGAAGAATCACCGATACCCCGCGTTACGCCTTGGTTTATAGGCGCGGTTTTACTACATGCCAAGCCTTCGCTCGTTCGAGGCGACGACCATCCACGTCGCTTGTAACTTTGGCGCCTTTTGCCGCACGACTGGCAGTTCGAGGCAGTTTGTGTGTATTGGCGGCTACGTTTACGCTCGGAAAAAAAAAAAAAACATTTAGGTTGCACGTATTTGAGCAACACAAAACTGTATCGGGAGCTTTTCATGTTGCTCAACAATATTCTCATTGACACCTTTAATCTAAATATAATATTTCAGAAGTTCATTAATTCATTAAGACTATTTATGTCATTAGGTCGAATGCAAAAAATATAATCCGAGTATCTCCAAGCAACGGCAAACAGCATTACCTTGGTTCTTCTGTCCAGCTACGTGGAGTTTGCATATTTTTAAATCTTGGTACATCTTAGTTGGGACACCCTTATATTCAGTGTACGTGCGGAAAGACAGTCTCTACATACCCTCTCTTCTTTTCTCCTTATATTGTATACCCTCTTTCCTTCTCCGCGGTACACAGTAACCAACCATACAGTTACGCAGGTTATCTTTCCTACCTTTCGTCTCTTATTGTTTTCTCTCGGTCTCCCGGTTGGGTGCAGTAAATGTGTCTGAATTTTCTCCCACCCTTCCTACAAGATATTTTAAAGTCCAGGAAAGAGGGCGTAAAGAAAGCTTAATTCTTTGCTTTGCGCGTCACTTTGTAGGCAACACAGCGGACATGTATAGGGCGGCATGCTAACGCAAGTACGGCTTATGATTCCACGAACACATTTCCAGCGCGTAATTGAAGGGGCATATACTCATGCTGAATGTTCGTAGGCGACAGAGAGACCGCGACCGCCATTAGTTCGGGCCGGGATAACCGCACGTCGGCGCATCTGTTGACTCGACGAGGAGCCGATCGCATTCTTGGACAGGAGCCCGCGACAGCACCAGGACCCTGTAGCGTCGCGTGTAATACTAATGACGGCGCTGGCCGAAGCCCGAGAGCCACGCGCTCTCGGATGCCGTCACGTGGCCGCGCACCCGGCACTCTTGAGCCGCGCGCTAGCCCTGGCGGCCGCGCTTAGCGCTGGAGTCCGTAGGGTGGACGTCCTTGAAGCGCCGCCGCATCATTAGGGAGGCGCTGCTTTCGAGTGGCGGCAGTGAGTATACGGCTATCGTTGTCAAAGAAATTGAAACGCCGCGTACGTGTTATGATCGTTATCTCGGGGCGTTGGTATTTACGATCGCTTTATAGTGTATTCTCTCGCGCTATTTTTTTTTTCTTTTTTTTTGAGAAAGTTGGAGCGACGCATTTTTCTGGCTGCAAGCTGGCGACGGGCACCAGAAGTCGAAGAATGTCACTAGCACGGCGACAGAACGGCAGCGAAAGAGATTGCATGCCCCGATTTCGAGCTCTCATGGAGTGAAGGTGTTGTTCCGTGCCGAGGTTACAGTGGCGTCACCTTGTCGAACAATATTGCGATGAGCGAAGTAAAACAAGAGGCAGGATTTTAGAGAAACATCTACCACAGCATGAGAGCGACACTTCGGTCGTTGGACAAAGTCACCGTCGAAAGCGCACGGAGCCGCGCGAGCCATAGTCGCGAGGCGAATGGCCACGCCCCCCGACTGTGCGAATGGGTGGAGGCTCTGCTCGCGCTCGAAAGCACGTCAAAGAGAGCGATAGCGATGCGTGCAAAGCAAACGAGTGATTCTCAAGAAAAAAAAAAGAAGTCGTCACAGGTCGAAGTGGCACACGCAGCCCCGCCACAGCGTAAGGTGGAGGAGCGGCTACACATTTTCGGCAGCACGCACTAAGAATTCTAAAGATGTTATTTCGCTTCTGCAGACAGTTGACTCAATCGGATTTGGGTTCTCCGTTGATGAAGAAGATTTATTCTACTCCATACCTCATCAGTCACCTTCTGAATCAGTGCGCAGCTGCAATGAAACTAACGGTGTCATAGGTTTCCAAAACTCAGCAGGCATCCCGGTAGACAGTTTCCTGGCTCTTTCGGAATTTTATTTTAGTGCCACTTTTATCACCTTTGACAACCAAATCTTTTTGCAGCGAGAGGGAGTGTGTATTGGGTCGTGCCTAGCACTACTTTTATGCAATATCTTTTTATCGAGTATTGACCGCACCTTGTTTGGTGTGCTTGACAAAGACAATGTTGTACGTGATTTTAGGCATGTTGACGATTTTCTTGTGCTGCGGAAGGAACGAAATGATTGTATGTTTGACGATGCCACTGCATACATTTTAAACCTCTTTGAGCATAATGCCTTAGGCCTAACCTTTACACACAAGCTCCCTGTCAATAACATTCTGCAGTTCCTTGACCCCAAGCTTACCTTTGGTAATGAGCACGTTTGTTGCTGTTTCTGCCCCCGCACACAAAAGCAACTGTTACCCTATAATTCAGCTCTCTCTAAAATCACCAAAAGGGCCATTGCCAAACAGATTATTGAGCAACCTCTCAAAAAGTCGTGTACACATGCCATGCAGGCCTGCTTCGACATGCAAATTTCTAGCCTGAAACAAGCTGGCTTCCCTGATGTGGTTGTACTGACAGTTGTTGAAACGCTCGAAAAGAGGCTAAAAGAATCCCCAAAAGTAAACACTGATGTAGCTAACAAGGCTTCCAAGCCAGTCGTAATCCCTTATGCACACAATCTGAAGAAGATAGCAACCAAGCATGGTGTCCCACTCGTTTTCTCGGCTCCCTGCAAGCTGAGTCACCTTTGCGCCCGCATTGGCAGACTTCACGCCAGAAAGAAGCAAGGGTGGCTGTGGCGTGAAACACAAGAACTCCCATGTAGATTGCCAAGTTGGCGTTATTTATCAGATGGTCCCTGACATGTGGCAAAACCTACATAGGCCAAACGGGCCGTTGTTTGAACGTGCGAATCCGTGAACACGAAAGGTCTATTAAAAACCGGGAGCAACGTCATCTACCCTTGCATTGCCTAGATCATAAATGCAGGTCTCTGCTCAACTAGGTTAAGGTCCTGCGCAAGTGCAGTAACGAAGCAGCACGGGAACTTTTAGAGGCATATTATATAAAAGAGAAAGAACAAGCATGCGTCAGTGACACATCTATCATACTTTACAATAGGGAGGCACGTTTCCTCGAAAACATGATTAGCTGAGCCACACCATTGGCGCTTTTTTATTTTGTTTTTCTCCTCTTATCTGCTGCTGATACCCTGATGCGCCTGTGCTGGCATGAACTGATATATAAGTGTTTCCCTCGAATAAACCTCAGTAGTTAGTTTGCGACTTTCCCGTCTTCTTCCTTGTGATTGTCTATACAAAGCGCATCCAATCTTTCCAGATACGCACTATAGAGTCTTCGCGGTGAAGTTTCTTCGCGTCGTTTTCACGAAAACGATCTGAACTGTCCCGCCCGACGTCGACTGCGAGCTGCGGCTTGTGCGGTTCTCTGCACAGCAGTTTGCCGAGCCCGACGTTGCCTGGTTGCAGCCGCGCGCATGGCTTTAGAATTCGCTTCTTCAGCAGAGGATCGTACCTTGCGAGGAGGCGCCATTACGAGTACTGAAGAGCGAACGCAGGTGTCTAGACTACGTGGCGCATATGTCACATCCCTTGTGTAACTTGTGTGCATCCCTTGTCGCATCCCTTGTGTGAACCCCTTGGGTAACTTAAACTCTCTGCTTACCCGATGAGGCTCGTTTCACTTAAGTGCGCTGATTATTCCTATAAACGACCACCTTAAGGCACTACTGTGTCTGAAGGGATGTTTGACAATGAGCTATGTTGAAAGGGTAATTTTCAAGGTGATCATTGTTTGCCTATCTTCCCTCGTTTGTCATGGCTGCTGCTGCGATCGCGGGCGTTATATTTGCTGATATATTTACGAAGTTTACAAGTGCGCCGAATGCTAGTGCCAGTTAATGGGCTTACGTTACCCGTGTATATTGACCGACAAATGACCGACAAAGTTGGGCAAAGAGGCACCTGTACACCTCTGTTCCGCGTAATTATAATAAAAAGAACTCTACATAAAACATGAACACAGAATGTCGGCTGTTCATGACCCGTCAGTATTGAGGACAACGATTATTTGAGTCATTTGATTTTCTTTGATTCAGCCATTTGGATTCTCGGCCAATCGTTTAGAATGATTTTGTGCCAGTGCGGCACAAATCGTTAATTCTAGTAAGATATGGGCCTGCAATTTTCTGCGCGTACACCTGTCATTTCCACTGTTCCTTCGACAGGCGTCATGCATAACCTTTGTCCTCATAACATAGCATGCGTAGACTACGTCTCGCACTGTGAATCTGGGTGGTTCTGTGTTTTCATTTCGGCATAGCTTGCGAGCGGTGAAGTCTACAAATATAAAAATTGCATGACAGCTGTGACGCTTGGAGTGAATAAACGGAAGGGGATACATTGCATGAGATTACGTGCAGCATAAACTGAAAGTAAAAAACAATTGCACGCGTTGCCGTTAGTTGTACATCATTTATTAAACACACTGCTTGACTGAAGTATCGTTTCACATATATTCCAACATGTACATTATATATGCATATTCTTTTCCTGTAATGCATGCAGCCAGTAATTGAACGTTTATGCAAAACGTGACACGATTTTTATGTAATAAACACGACATGACTGAGGGTGTGCTAAATCGAGATTCAACAACTGAAACTTCGAGTGTCACTAGAATTTGTGCGAAGGATCAGGACCTTGACTTTCTTTATCAGGAGTCTGTATTCACAATCTTAGAATAAAACTATGTAACTTTGACGCCATTTATGGATAGTGCATTTTGATTCACGACTGAAGAGCATAACAATTGCACAACAGCAACATCTGCACGGCCTCATAAACAGAACGTACCGCTACGGTTCTACGTAAAACAACTAATATTTTTTTCCCACGAACGGTGTTATAATGCCATCATTTGAAATTAAAATGCAGCTCAATTTGAATTCTAAGTATTGAACCTTTCGAAACGCTTTTTCGCCGCACAGATCGACTTTTCATCCACTGGTTAAATATCCATAATATTGATGATTATCTTGATAGCAGTGCCGGAGATATGCAGTAAAAAAATCTGCGTGGTCTATAAGGAAAAATCACCTTTTCTTCGTCCCGTACATGGAGCTCGTCGGAGCGGCAACCAGCAAGCTGCTGCCAGGAGTAGGGTCGTAACACTGTCGCTCTGAACGACATAGGTTCTTGCGTAACTGGATATTAACATGAATGCCTCTTGCACACAGTGCATCGGCCGCACTGCGTGCGCTGCGTTTCGCAAGACGAAGCCGAACGAATGTAAAGCACGCCGTGCTTGAGTCGTTCAGCGCAGCTATCGCGAGATAAGCTATCATCAGAGCCGAGCCCACTAGATCGACCGGCCATATCAGCCCGCAAGATTACAGCTGCGAACTTACGCTGTTCCCTTATAGACCGTTTCATCGGGCGAGGAGCATAGGGCGCGCGGAGAGCCTTTCCTCCTCTCCGGCTTGGGCGATCCGGCGCGGCGCCGCTTGAAAGTATTGCTGTCGCGTGCTGCGGAACGACTTCGAGATGTTTTAGATCGTACTTAGTGAAATGTGCGCCATGTTCGTTCATATAAGGTCGTCAGGGAAGCCTTTCGGTGCATCGATAACTACTGTAGGCAGAAATGTGTCTTGGGGGCGCAAAAATGTGACGCGCACAATCAGCCGCGGTGTACGCGCATTATCAGTCGCGGTGCGTGCATGTGTTGTTTACTATTTTGCTTATATCGATTTGAATTCAACAAAGAAAACCGGCGTCTCTGTATTACCAGCATTAAATGGTAACTCAGCTCACTGTCTGATCGATTGGCGTAGGGAGTAAAACATAAGAGCGCATGCTCGTGCACGGCCAACCTAAGGCAACCACGAAACATCTGAGTGGCAGGCGCTATCAAATATTTGTGATACACTGGCATCGTTCTCACGCATTTCAAGTCTAGTATGCTTGAAATTACCATATGTCTACGCTAGCCTTGCTGCATGAGGCCTATGGCGCTGCTCAACACAGCGATCACTGCCGTTGGTGAGCCAGCACGATACATATATAAGCTGTGTGTTTCGGCATTGCCTTTTTGGCCTGTATACAGCCATAATATGTGAGAGGGTTCGCATGAAAAGAATTCGATGGCTATTTTTGAGCGCAAAATTTCCGTAATACGTGTGAGTGCGTCGTAGAGAACTGAACGAACACAACCGAAAAAAAAAAAATCGGTTATCATCCTCTTTTTCTAAAAAGCAAGGGAAAACGGGCTAACGCCGCACAACGTTTATAAATATATAACCGCTGATGCCGTATGCTTGGACCATGCGCTATACAGAACAAAGATATCTGTAATCCAGCACCTACTACTGCTTAGGACGCTCGCGTAGTTCGTAAACGGTTGCTTTGCTGAACAAGCTTAATTCAGCCTGTAAGTTATGCTGCTATTACTAGCCAAAACTATTTTATTCATGGGTGGAAACCCCATCCATCCCACCAAGTAGTCACGCATTGTAACCTGCAGCGAACAGTTTGAACGCTTGTAAAAGTATTACAGCACAGCTCCTATCGTTGCAGAACGGTACCCATGCTGTTACGATCGTCACGTATGTTTCATGGCTCCTAAACCGCAGCTTAGAAATAGAGGATAATGGTGCAATAAGGTCACATTAGTGATTGGAACATTCGGAAATACACAATTGATCTCCGAGGTTGATTGTACGCTCAAATATGCGCGCACACATCGCGCTGCGTGTTCCGTCCACCTCAACGCAAGCAGAAATTCCGGCCATGACGCCTTAAACCACTTCAGCACGTCTCACAGAACCGCTTACCACGTAGAAGACGCACGCCATATTAAACAGACCGCACGACCGCGAAAACAAACGCCAGGACCTGCCGCCGAGCGTATACTTTCCATGCAAGAGACCGCTTTCACTCAAGCCAGTATGGCGCTGCTCATAGGCGGCGCCACTGCGTTCACAATATGGCGGCGTCTACGATAAAACGGTCTATACGGGCTAGCGTGTTTGCATGCTGATGGTCTGGCGTGCAGCGCGTGCGAGGAGAGCTTTCGTACCTTCCGGTTGTATCTGGTTTCAGCCAGCTCGCATTAACTCTCCGGGAGTTGTACACCCATAAGAAAAGGAACATACTACTCATTTCTGAATTAAATTATTTAATGAAAGTAAGAAGGTGCGGCTCGTAGCCGCATGTCGGTAACGAGTCCAGTTATAGTGACTATCGTCACCATCATCTCCACCAGCATCATCATTAAAATTAGCCTCAGCATCATGGTCTTATCATGCTACATTAATGCATGGTAAGACGTCGACCTTTCTTGATAAGCCAACCGGAGACTTCATCTGGTTAACCTCTCTGCCTTTCATCTCTTGTTTCCGCCTCTCTCTCTCTCTCTCCTTATCGCTATCCGGCAACAAAAGTACTTGCCGTAACTACGGCTACAAATTTTCATATTCCATAACAACAACGAATACTCCACCATACACTGCAGTGCGTTTTAGTTTCAGCAGACCCATTCTATTACTCTGTCGCATGTCGCTAGGAGTGAGTGCACCCAGCGACATGTCCACCCCAATTTCATAATCTCGATATAGGCTATAGCATGAGCAATTCGCGATTCATCCATCAAATTCATACTGCCAATGATGAATTTTACTGGCATCCCCTTTGAAATGGTCCGGTGAACAATAGTCGCCTTGCCTGCTTGGGTTAATTCGGTGTGCTTTTACATGTTTTCCATTCTAGCATCTTTTTTTCTACACACCTCCTTAGTCTTCTTTCTCTTCCTCAAAGCTTCTCTATCTACCTTGTACCTGTGCCTATAGTGTAACATAATTCCATCTCTTATGGCCATTCGCAAGAAATTTGACCTTACACCAGTCCTTAGTCGTTCCCCACCCTCATTTCGAGCTTCACCCACACCACGACAGCGCAGTGGCTGCGGCGTTGCGCTGCCGAGCACGAAGTCGCGGATTCGAATCCCGGCCGCGGCGGCCGCATTTAGATGAGGCCGAAATGCACAAACGCCCATGTGCTTAGGATTTAGGTGCGCGCGAAAGAAGTTCAGGTGGTCGGAATTAATCCGGAGTTCTCACTACGGTGGACCTCGTAATCATATCATGGCTCTGACGCGTAAAAAAACCACAGGATATATTTTTTCTAGCTTCTTCGCCAAGTTCCGCCGCCAAAGTTTATTGATAAGACATGGTGGTTGTAGAGTTAAGAGGAAGCTTTAACTTGACGCCAACTTCGATGCCGTGCTTTCAGATAGCCTTAAAAAGCAGAAGTGCTTTAATAAGACAAGCGCTGGATAATTTTGAATGCAATTTGTTGCATCTGAAAGAAAAAAATGCGTTCTAGTGACTGCAGCAAGCATAATTTCTCTTTAAGGTCTGGGAGTTTCATAAATATAACCGGAAACCGGTATGTTAAAGAGAGCCACGAAGTTTACAAATTCGCAACTCTGCACCAAAAACAGACATTGCAGTTGTGTAAACGAATACGAGTACGAATATACGAATCTACAGAATACGTGGATTTGTTGCAGCGTTTATATGGGTAATGTAAAGTCCACCTCAGTTAATGATTCTGTAAAGACGAGTGGTGTATGATACATGAATTCTGTGCGCTTTAGATGGGGGACATAACAAAAAAACAAAAAAGTGACATCATTACCCCCCCCCCCCCTTTTTTTTTGCTGTCACGTGGTTATCTTCAATGAGCTACAATGTATCTTCATTCCGTTATCATTCCCCCCCCCCCCCCCCCACTCCTATGTTATGCCCCATGGGCCTTCAGGGTAAGTGAATAAAAAAAAAAAGAATACCTGGCTCCCTCTAGTCACGCGAGTTTGTCTTTATTTTAAATGCAAAAAACCTCACCAGATGCCACGAAGTTCGCTGTGACCCCTTTGCCACATCGTAAACTAGCCACCTTATTTCCCATTCTAATGACTACGTGCGGTTTCTCGACGGTCTAGGCTTGCGTCGCGAGCATTTCTTGTCGCGGAAATCGGTCACGTGTGCGGACAAAGCGCTATGGGCGCACTATGTGCGCTGGGGGTGTAGGCATTCCGCTATTGTCCGTGCGCACGTTTGCCGTTTATAGCAATCACGTGCCGTGGATGGGAATCGCGCGTTGAAGCGAGCATTAGGTCCTTACAAAATTACGTCCATCTGGCAGAAATAATAAGAAGGTCGGTGCATCCCTAGGTAGAGAAATTTACCTCACAGTACAGGCCTGATCTCGCGCCGTCTAACCAGTTAAGGGGCAAATGGAAAAGATTGACGACGATGACAAGGAACACAATGACAGAATAACAGAGCTAACCTCAATGAGCTCAGTCATTAAATTTATAGATGTTGAAGTGGCATCGGTTAGCTGTACAGTGAAGTGCTCAGTGACAGATCACGCTATCTCTATGGTGCACACCAAACAGCCAGACCACCCAGAGCAACCGTCAATACCACCTGCCCTCTTTGATGCATCTCTATATGCCAACTGGACTGCGTCGAAGAGAGGCGACCCTGCTTTATCGCTTATGGCTGGGGGTGTTGGGCTGCTGAGCACGAGGTCGCGGGATCGAATCCCGGCCACGGCGGCCGCATTTCGATGGGGGCGAAATGCGAAAACACCCGTGTGCTTAGATTTAGGCGCACGTTAAAGAACCCCAGGTGGTCAAAATTTCCGGAGTCCTCCACTACGGCGTGCCTCATAATCAGAAAGTGGTTTTGGCACGTAAAACCCCAAATATTATTATTATTATTATGGCTGGGGGTGGCTTTCACCAAATCTTACTCCTTCCGCATTGGAATGGCCGACAACGATCTCTGTAATGCCTGTCTTTGCGAGGAGACGCTGGAACATGTTCTGTGCGACTGTCCTGACTATAACGTTCAGCGACAGTCCCTGGCATCTGTTCTAGCGCGCCTTGACAGTAGACCATTGTCGCTCGACACGATTTTCACATGCCGCCGACAGAAGATATCGCAGGTGAAGGCGACAAAGGGACTACTTCGGTTTTTGAAAGAGACGGGATTGGACAAGCGGCTGTGAGAGTGACGTCGCGTACCATGCCAGAATGATGGACTCCAACGGACGATGCGTGTGTGCTGTGATATGTGCTCTCTCTCCCTCTCCCCCTTCCCCATCTTTAATCTCCCCCATCCCTCTCCCATGTGTAGGGTAGCAAACCGGTTAAGCCATACTGGTTAACCTCCCTACCTTTCCTTCTCCACTTTTTCCTTCCTTCCTTCCTTGCTCAGTGACAACAAAGTGACAATTCGCATCACCTTTCTTTTTTTTGTTGTTTTTGATGACTGATGCCGTATTTTGGCACTGAGAATTGGGCGACGAAAGAGAGCCACCTACAGAGCATTCGCGAAAAACTGGAGACAAAAATTTGTTTCGGCGCGACGCGTAGACGGACCGACATCGACCACCGCCGCAGGGTAGCTGCATACAGCTTCGCTCTAAAAATGCATGCCGCGATTTATGACTGCAGCGGTTAGCAGACGACGCTACACGGCATACATACTATTGTGGAGTGTGTAAAGCGCAGGGCGCAAAGAGCGGGACAGAAGAAGAACACAAACGGCAGGCGCCGGCCCCGTCGTTTGTGTTCTTCTGTCCCGTTCTCTGCGACCTGCTCTTTACGCATACGAGCTTAAACCAACTAGCCCAAGCAAGAGTTTTACTCGATACTACATGTGGTTAAGTCAGTGTATGCCAGGTGGCGACTCTACCCAAGCTAGCGGCCAATAGGCATGAATATGGACTGCTCGGAACCAGGTGCATGCAATTAAGCTTCTCATTTGTGCGTCTTGCACATTTAAGAGTTGCACACAGTGTAGCGACGATGAAGAAAACGGTCGCAAAACTGTGAATGTCGAAACTCACTTGTTATTGGGCGAACTTGCGCACACAAAAGCACGCTACACTGAAAGCACAACGATAGTGGCGAATGCGGTCGCCAATCGTCGACACCTGATAAGCGAGGCAAGCGCTTCGGCTTTTGTGCGCGAGTCGTCGAAGGACCCACAATAATGCCTGCGGGTCCTCCAGAAAGTACTACACAATTCGCGTCGCACACACAATGGGATTGCACAAGGTTCGGTAAGAACAGCCTACGGAAAGAACGGTGAATAACGTTCCAGTAAGATCCAATCATGCAGGGGCGCTCTGCGCTGAGCAATAACGCTTTGAGCTTTGTTAGGGGGTGAAAAAGCAGTCACCCGACAAAGATAAAAACGTACACGTGCCAATATATCAGCTTTCAACTCTAGTTTTCTTTTTTTGAAATAAATCTAACAAAGC